>NC_141539.1:24013157-24169210 GCF_021556685.1 Rattus norvegicus | reverse complement strand
GATTTTTGACAAAGGAGCCAAAACCATCCAATGGAAAAAAGATAGCATTTTCAGCAAATGGTGCTGGTTCAACTGGAGGTCAACATGTAGAAGAATGCAGACCGATCCATCCTTATCACCCTGTACAAAGCTTAAGTCCAAGTGGATCAAGGACTTCCACATCAAACCAGACACACTCAAACTAATAGAAGAAAAACTAGGGAAGCATCTGGAACACATGGGCACTGGAAAAAATTTCCTAAACAAAACACCAATGGCTTATGCTCTAAGATCAAGAATCGACAAATGGGATCTCATAAACATGCAAAGCTTCTGTAAGGCAAAGGACACTGTGGTTAGGACAAAACGGCAACCAACAGATTGGGAAAAGATCTTTACCAATCCTACAACAGATAGAGGCCTTATATCCAAAATATACAAAGAACTCAAGAAGTTAGACTGCAGGAAAACAAATAACCCTATTAAAAAATGGGGTTCAGAGCTAAACAAAGAATTCACAGCTGAGGAGTGCCGAATGGCTGAGAAACACCTAAAGAAATGTTCAACATCTTTAGTCATAAGGGAAATGCAAATCAAAACAACCCTGAGATTTCACCTCACACCAGTGAGAATGGCTAATATCAAAAACTCAGGGGACAGCAGATGCTGGCGAGGATGTGGAGAAAGAGGAACACTCCTCCATTGTTGATGGGATTGCATACTGGTACAACCATTCTGGAAATCAGTCTGGAGGATCCTCAGAAAATTGGACATTGAACTGCCTGAGGATCCAGCTATACCTCTCTTGGGCATATACCTAAAAGATGCCCCAACATATAAAAAAGACACGTGCTCCACTATATTCATAGCAGCCTTATTAATAATAGCCAGAAGCTGGAAAGAACCCAGATGCCCTTCAACAGAGGAATGGATACAGAAAATGTGGTACATCTACACAATGGAATATTACTCAGCTATCAAAAACAACTTCTTTATGAAATTCGTAGGCAAATGGTTGGAACTGGAAAATATCATCCTGAGTGAGCTAACCCAATCACAGAATGACATACATGGTATGCACTCATTGATAAGTGGCTATTAGCCCAAATGCTTGAATTACCCTAGATGCCTAGAACAAATGAAACTCAAGACGGATGATCAAAATGTGAATGCTTCACTCCTTCTTTAAAAGAGGAACAAGAATACCCTTGGCAGGGAAGAGAGAGGCAAAGATTAAAACAGAGACTGAAGGAACACCCATTCAGAGCCTGCCCCACATGTGGCCCATACATATACAGCCACCCAATTAGACAAGATGGATGAAGCAAAGAAGTGCAGACCGACAGGAGCCGGATGTAGATCGCTCCTGAGAGACACAGCCAGAATACAGCAAATACAGAGGCTAATGCCAGCAGGAAACCACTGAACTGAGAATAGGACCCCCGTTGAAGGAATCAGAGAAAGAACTGGAAGAGCTTGAAGGGGCTCGAGACCCCATATGTACAACAATGCCAAGCAACCAGAGCTTCCAGTGACTAAGCCACTACCTAAAGACTATACATGGACTGATCCTGGACTCTGACCTCATAGGTAGCAATGAATATCCTAGTAAGAGCATCAGTGGAAGGGGAAGCCCTGGGTCCTGCTAAGACTGAACCCCCAGTGAACTAGACTGGTGGGGGGAGGGCGGCAATGGGGGGAGGGTTGGGAGGGGAACACCCATAAGGAAGGGGAGGGGGGAGGGGTATGTTTGCCCGGATACCGGGAAAGGGAATAACACTCAAAATGTATAGAAGAAATACTCAAGTTAATTAAAAAAAAAACAAAAAAAGAAAAGAAAAGGTTTGGAAAACCTGATTACTTACTTTAGAAAAAATATATTAAGAAAAAACATTAATAACATGTTCTGTTTTATACAACATGGTTTTCAAACTTTTGGTGAAGTACCCAGAGAATAATATCTTGTTCTCCATCAGCTTTATAACCTCATCTATGTTGTCATACTAAAAATTACTCAATGATGACATTGAAATAAATGGCTCAATTTCCAAAACAACAAAAAGTCTATAAAGACAAAAGCAACAATATGGATTTTTCCCATGGGCAAATTCAATTTTCTTATCTCTAGAATAAATAACATAGTATCCTTATACATATCAGTTAAGGTATGTGTTTTGATCCAAAAATCTGAATTACATATAGATAGCAAAGATCTAAACATGCAACAAGTATATGTTGCTAATTCCAAATATTTCATAATGCAAGTTTGTGTTATTCATAAGAATTCTACTTGCCACACCTCACAAATAATTTTCCGATCTACAGAATGTTTGGGAAATTGGATGTATTAAGTTCCGTGACTTAAGAATTTAAAATGAACAGAGTACTTAAGGCAACAAAACAATTTGTTCTTTCTCAGGTTAGAACATTGCAGGTCTGGAATTAAAGATAAGACAGTACTCCATAAGACTTCTTGCCTGTTCCAGGTTCTGGTGTTGCCTATATACTTGGCTTCCATAAACTGTAATTATCACTCCCTAGTGTGTTGGAGTAATATCTGTGTTGAGTATCTTTTATACTCTTCTTATAAAGATATTAGCACTCATACAGAATTATTCCCACCATTATTCAACATGAGTTCAAGTTAGTTATATATGCACAGGCTCTATTATTAGGAAACAAACAAAGCTAATACATATTATATCAAAATATATAATTAAATATTATATTATAAACTACTAATATTATTGGTAAAAAGTTTACATTAAAGAATATCCATTTATAATAACTAATGTGATTCAAGAGACATGGTGATGTATGTGCAATATTGTGGCCACTTTACAAAAAAAGGAAACTAATAACAGTGAAAGTTCTCAATGCAAGATAATAGTGACCAAATAAAAATTGCCTTTCTAAAGTGTCAATAAGTAAGTGAAAATTTAAGAGTACCTGTTTATTCTGAATCCAAATTTATTAAAGTGATAACCAATTTAAAGAAACACTGAAAATTTACAAAAAAATTGAAGATTTAGCTGCATGCATAAGTGTAAAAAAGGAATTGTGTTGCTATATATTTAATGCAATTACATAATTTAGTACTAAATTAACTCATCAAATTTTATGAACTCATTAATAGCTTATGCACACAAATTTTTATTAGCCAAAGATGATAGAGTTGAATGAAATTTTAAATTATTAATATAGAGTACCTCAAGGAAAAGGCTTGTTTTGAATACAACCACAATATGTGCAGAAGGAAATGTTGGTTCATGAGGAGGTTGTAAACTGGTTCCACTTCTTTATTGTTTCAGATAAAGACTAATTTATTCATTTTGATGGTTAGGTTCTATTCACAATTTTAAGAGCATTAGAGGTTGTGAAGAAATGCCAAAGAAATTATTCAGTCCTTCATCTCACTGACACAAAGACTTAGCAAAGGGAAATGGAAAAAAGATAGCTCTTCTACTGGGAAAGGAGGAAACTCCATTCTTTTTTAGCTGGCACACATTGAAATCATGGATTAGAAGAGTATGGATAAATTAGGGTTGATTTTGTTTGTGTCCTATAAATCTGAGTTACCCAAATTCAACATTTCAAGTTAGATAAGGAATTAACAGTAAAATGGTGCAGAGGAAATGTTCTGTTTTGCCAGGTTGCCTTGGAAACACAGCGAATGTGTGTCAACTTCAATGCATAGAGCTTGGGATGCTCAGGATGGAATTTGTAAATGCAAGAGAATCCCATAAGTTTCTTCAAATAGCATCAATGAAGACACAGCTCATTCACAACTGGAACATAGTATTCAGAACAAAGCTGAAAACACTTTCATGTAATTTTGGGTCTAAAGACTTCAAATAAACTTTGGGTCTAGTCAGTTCTCTGCATCTAATCATTATTAAAGGCATCTCTGTAGAGTTGAAAACCATGAAGAATTTTTTTTCAGAATCAACACTATTTTTCAATATGAAAAGGATGCACTTTATTGTCTACCATTTAAATGATTCCCTAAAATCTAAATAAAACTCAACGTTTTATCTCTAAATACCATAATGAATATTCTTACCGCTCAGACTGTATTAATCAAATGTTCGTGAATAATATCACATGGACTAAAAATTAGCAGGTAGAAAAGAAGACTTTGCAAATAAGAAGTCGAAAGCCTGTTTTGTATTCCTATCTTCTAATGTCTCCTGATGCAATGTTGTGAATTCAGAAACCGATTCAAATGCTTGGGAAGAAAATGGGAGTTGCTGTTTCCTATTGTCCCACCCAATTAATTTTCTGGTACAAAGAGAACTGTTGGAGTCAAAAAGTAGGAAGAGCAAACATTGCTGAGAATGTGTCCCCATCAATTACAATTGATTGAGAGTGGTGATCTGTGCCCTAAGTACCCTGTGACCTAGAGAATTCTGTTTATCAACTATAGCAGATTTTTTCTGCCCCTTTTCTCATAATGTGTGGCAAAAAAATTGAGTCCTTTCTTTGTGTTTTTATGTTATACAGCAGCATCAGGCAGAGAGCAGTGTTCATCAATTCAGCATTAATAAGGGGTGGTCCAAACCTTAACATCATCTTGCATACACACTAATGTTCCTGTTCTCCCTACTCTCCGCTCCATAGTGCAAAGCTGTCATCTTTACTAATTAAAATTCATTACCTCCTCTTGAAGCAGAGAGGCTGAAAAATCACTGACTGGCTGTCTCTATCCTGGTTAATATATTTCTGGAGAATAATAACATCCTTTAGGGGAATTGCTTTTTTTTTTTAACATCTCACTGCTCTGGCAAGAGAGTAGCCACAAGTATGCTGTTTGCTTTGTCTTTTGTGGCATTGTGTTGTCAACAGGGAATGGTTGGTCATTCAGTAGTCATCCTGGTCATTCATATCTAATAATACATGTTTCAAATATACTTCATGTCCATTTTGGAGTATGACTCCAAATGTATTAAATAGTCTCTCCCAAAGGACGGAAACTCTTGCTGGTCTATCACCGTCTTCTCCAACATTAGTAATACAAAATTCAGTAATTTACACCCCAAATGGACTGTCCATCTAAACCTGCCTCTTTGTACGTTGCTATGAATTAATTTTTTTTGTACTGAACATTTTGTTTGTTCTCTTGCCTAGAGAATTCCTGGAAGGAGTCTGGTCTACACCTGGCATAATGTACAGTAGCTTTAGACTTGGAGGTAGAGAAATTCCTAACACCAAGGGACCATGAAGTCTACAGAGTAGTGTTTGTGCTAAATCTTCCCTTTTACTGTTAATGTCTATTTTTTCTGGGTTCAATTATCTGCTATTTTTTAATTTTGTCAAAAATTTTAGTGTTAGTGAATTGATATTAGGTAATAACTTGAGGATGCTTAAGGAAGTAGCCTTAAATTCCAGGCAATACTGAATTCCTTATTATACAACCACCTCTTAGCAAGTCAATTAATAGTGTGGATTTCTATTGCCTCATTTGCATTATAGGGAATGATTTCTGGTCAAGGGATTTCTTAAAGTTTATTAGAACAGTGCATTTAGTATGCTTAGTTTAGTGGCTAAAATGGATTAGAAAATCATAATATTCTTTTTAATAAAATTGCTCAGAGTATCTATTATATTCCTAATATTGACCAAGTTTTCATATTCTCCATTCCCTTCCATGGACCTGATGTGAAAGCAAAGTATCTTACAGGCTTAAAACATAGCAGACTCTTCTCCTTACTTTAAGCTGCACTGGATGTATGAGGCCTGGGTAAGTGCTGAAGGAGATGTTTAGATGATTCCATATGGAAAGAGATATACTTCTGGGATCTTACATATTTCTTCCTGCTGTTCAGAGGCACTCCACATTGGCTTGAACATTTTGTTTCTCACTCCTCTCTTGTTTCTGTCTCTCTATAAAGTACTTTGAAGACCATCTTGATTCCTAAAATACATAGGATGTGTATTTTGAAGAGAAGCCTTGACATCATGCTACATGGCTGCCTGACATGGTTCTATGTGTCTAGCATTAGAATAATTTTCATTCATAACAGTAGCTCAGTTCAGTAGCATGGCAGGTGTCCCATTGCACTAATGTTTTTAGTCACTGTCTGTGCTTTTGGTTTTCTTCTAGATATATGTTAAACAGTTGTCATTTACATTCCCCAAGTCCATCTTGGTTTGTATTTCTCTGATGAAAAGATAAGCATCATTTCCATCTATGTGGCTGAGGAGAGGGCTAGATCAGCCCTTAGATACACAAAGATTATTCTGTGGGGAAACTTGAATCTGCAATTTACCTTTGAAATAGAAAGACACTCTGAAAGCTTACCACTACACAGCCAGAAATATTAAACCATTACCATCCCACCCCCGTGCTTATAAACATGCTTCCATTTTTTTAAATATTGAAGCAATGAAATAATGAGATAGTACAAAGGGAGACTTAACTGAGGGATGGTTGTCTAGTGCTGTTCTGTTTTCTATTATTGTTTTTAACTAGTACTAATTTGCTATACTGCAAGGACAGAGTCTCATTTCCATTCTTTAACCTCCCTGAATCTCTCATCAGGCTCTACCTGTACCTTAAAATTTAAATGTTCTCATTTTCTTTACCATTTTTTAGTGTCCCAAACACTTACTGGGAAATTTCATCCACACTATTATTGTTTTTAACTAGTACTAATTTGCTATACTGCAAGGACAGAGTCTTATTTCCATTCTTTAACCTCCCTGAATCTCTCATCAGGCTCTACCTGTACCTTAAAATTTAAATGTTCTCATTTTCTTTACCATTTTTTAGTGTCCCAAACACTTACTGGGAAATTTCATCCACACCCATAACTCTTTCATTCCATTATTATAGTGATGATTTCATAATTCCTGGTTTTTGGAGATTTTTAAGGTATTACCCTGCAACTTTTCTTCTGAAGTTATGAAAAGAAGAGAATTGTGTCCAGGTATTAGGGAGAAAATCATCAAGAGGGCAGCAGTCAAAATTAATCTTGATTCAGTTGGGCTTCCTAGTTTTTCCATGTTGAATTAACTTGATCAGTTTCAAATAGATCAGCTTTCAACCAGGCATCTAAGGATAAGAAAACCGAAGACCTGTTCCAAAAAGAAGCTACACTGTGTGAAGTTATAACTATGATAAGTCTGCCACGTATGGTCCAGTACCAGAGATTGGAGATTAAAGAAAGCATGGGTAAGGTAATAGAAATAGAATAAAGGTAAAGGGAGGTGGCTATTTCTAGGATCTCTGATGTCCATAACATCTTCATGGAAGAAGAAACAGACAGTCACTGTGCTTTCTAATGTCAGTTCCAGACAGTCACTGCTCTGTCTCCATAGAGGGTGAGTACTGAAAGAGTAAATTCTAAAGGAAATGCCCTATGGTTAGTCTCACCCACTCTGCATGCCGAGGCAATTTCACCTGAGTATCTCACTGGCAGTCCACAGTAAATGTGACCCATTTCACCCCAGTTGAGCCTTCTTTTCTTTTCTTTTTTCTTTTTTTTTTTTGTTCTTTTTTTTTTTCGGAGCTGGGGACCGAACCCAGGGCCTTGCACTTCCTAGGCAAATGCTCTACCACTGAGCCAAATCCCCAACCCCTGAGCCTTCTTTTCAATGGGGATGTGGTAGATAATTTAGCTGTATCTTCTTCCTCCTCCTCTCTTTTCAGGTATGAAATAGTATCCTGTGCTTTCACTAATTTATCAAAAGACATTATGCCCTCATTATATTATGTGACTACATGCAGAAACATTCTATATTACTGAATGCAAAGAAGCATAAACTTCCTTTCACAAATGAGAAGACAATAAAGATGGTTCAGACTGTTGTCATAGTTACATGCTTCTGAAGGACTTGATCTTCATCACAGGGACAAGCCGACACCAAGGGTTTCCCTCCTTCCTTTCTTTGGTATCTTTTCTTATCACCTTATTTAAATAGTGTTGAATATTTGACTCCTTATGATTCATCTTCCTTGAGTTCTGGTTTCACTGTTGTTTCAGACTCCCATCAAATTAAGTCAATTCTCTGCTCTTAGAGTTCCAGGTTCCTATCCTGATGCAGTTGCTACTTATCACATCCAATCATTCTCTGTCTCCCACACATGTCCTAGCCTCTGCTGATGCTGAGTTAATCATGCCCAGGAAATGTCAGGCTAAATCCTGGCTCCTGCTTTGTGTGTGTCATTTCTTGCCTCTGACTAAAAGGCAATTATCTCACCTACCCCAATTCAACCTTTGAAAGACACAGTCAGACTTAATTATGAGTTTAAGTTTTGACCCCTCCATGAACTCATTTCTTAAGCACATTTCAACACAAATCTGTCAGACTGCAGACATTACATTACACTATAATTGCTTTATAGATCTTTCTGATTGTGGAAGCTTGGACAGCATAGAGAATCTTTATGTTTGTTCCCATATATGCAATCCAGTAATTGATACACAATAGATGCTCAATACACCAATGTCTTTCAAATGAGTGAGAACATTTTATCTCTCTAAACCATATATAAGACAAATTCTTGAGAAGAGAAGACAAATTGTCATTATCTTACTAAATTTCTGAAGGTGCCATTGGAGATGAAGGCTAAGTAGAAATTAATAATAAGAAAGTAATACCTCACCATATGCTTGGAGACGAAATCCTCCATGAAATACTACCTCCCGTGGGAAAATATTTGGGGATCTGCAAATACAAGCAAAATTTAAAAGTATCCAAGTCTGTGGAATTATTTAATTTTGACTGCAACTTCAAGAAGATAAAGGAAGTTACAACTGGCATCCTGAGAGTTTGAGGCTCAGTAGATAGATAAGAACACATTCATTATGAAGACATAGTTTCTAAAGGGCTTTGTAAAGACAGAATGACATAAATTCTGTCATGGTAGAATGGGTAGGGGAAAGTCAGAAGAGGCATAGCTTTTAGGAGTTGCATATGCCCTGTCTGCTTTATCTTCACAATGCAATATAAGAAAGGCTTTGAGTTTTATCGTGTTTAAATATGTACTTAATATTACACATTTGTTAAAGAATTTTCAGATTAATTTGAAATTTTATTCTATTTGCAATTAACTACATAGCTTTAAGCTTGTGTCCATCTTTACTTTAGATTTTATATTTGACAGACTAGGACATGTAAAGAAAATGCTAAAATATAACTTCCCCCCCAAACCACACCACCTCAAAACAATTAGCATTTAACCTTCA
The DNA here is from genome assembly GCF_021556685.1 of Rattus norvegicus. Classification (NCBI taxonomy): domain Eukaryota; kingdom Metazoa; phylum Chordata; class Mammalia; order Rodentia; family Muridae; genus Rattus; species Rattus norvegicus. The sequence goes on along the minus strand of NC_141539.1, from coordinate 24,160,040 downwards.
TTGTCTAACAGATTAATGCCTCCATGCCTCAGGTATTTCTGTCAGATCAATAAAATGCCAAGGTCACTCTACATGAGTAATAAAGCAGAGTTCAGAATCTAGGGTAAAGACAAGCATGACCTGGGGTATCCCACAAAACCAATTTTTAAGTGGATCTGCTGTGTTTGTATTAGAGATCTCTAGATATAAATTTAATTTTAATATTCAGTGCTTATTACTGTTTAAAAGTTAGCTGAAAAACAGAATAATGTATTAGACCATGTAAAAACACAGTTGTCAGTCACGGAGCAATGTATACCATAATTCATTGAAATTATACCATACAAACGTTTTACGAGGTCACTATGTCTCTGACTTTTTCAACATGATGTTAAAAAATCAGAAATAAATCAGCAGGTTCCATAACAAAATACAATTTAAAACTTTAAGGTGTGCTTTGAGAATAAAAAATAATAGTGGAAGAACTATTCATATTTATTGTTCCCCAAATTCTCCTTATATCCAAAAACATCTATGCAGAAAAATATCCACCTGAATTTACTCACTCCAGGTTAGACATAGCCTTACTAACACACACACACACACACACACACACACACACACACACACACACACACACACGGGGCATAGAGAGGGAGAAATAATTTCAAAGAAAATCAACAAAAATTATGTAATTATTCATCACCATTGAACAGTAAAGATGAAGAAAAATAAATCCTTTCTACTTAGTTCTGTTCAATTCCTACTTGTTGATCTGGAAGCCAATTTCTGAGGACTGACTAGCTTCTGTGATTTTCATTGCTTTCTGTCAGATAGCTGTATTACCCTGGCTTCCTCTCAAGCATGTGGGACAAGCCAAGCCGTCCATCATCTTTATCTCACTAGCTCATAAAACCTTTGCAAACATATTTTAACACCACAATCTCAAGTTGACTGTTCTTTGTTCTTAATTGTCCATCTCTCTAATAGGCAACAGACAGGAAGGCTCAACACCAGAGAGGATGTCATGATTTTTAGATACAACAGCCTTTCTAAACTCTCCAAGAAAATGTCAGCAACCTAAGAGAATATAGACAATCAAGGAATAACCTTGCTCTATGTCTAAAATGTGCCAGAACAAACTGTAAAATAAGGTGGGAAGAAAAGCACAGAAAAGATATTTTCTTAGAGATTGTAACAGACTATTAAATGGCTGAACACAATACACATTTTCTACCCTTGGAAATTAGATATTTTGGGAGATTATTTTGTCAACAATGGCTTGTAACATTACGTACAATAGAAAATATGTGCTAAAAGCTAAAAAGTTAATATACCAGCCAACATTCAGATGCAACCTTATATGTCAAAACATTCTCTTGTTTCTTACAGCTCATAAAAATCTCTCAAAATCGAGTCTATCACAGTGTAAAATAATGTGTACATACAAGTTTCTTTAAGTCAGAGAAAAATTTGGACCATCTTTGTGTCTATTTTTTACATTATCTATAGAAACGCAACTGACAGATTTTGTTAAGAAAGATTCATATTGGGGTTGGGGATTTAGCTCAGTGGTAGAGCACTTGCCTAGCAAGCGCAAGGCCCTGGGTTCAGTCCTTAGCTCCAAAAAAAAAAAGATTCATATTTTTTTCATAAACATTCTATAACTTTACTTTATGACCAAAAACGTTGTCCCTTGCAGGGTTATTCCTTTAAAGGGAAGAACTGTGATCAGGGTCCATTTTCACTTGAGGACTGATGTTTGGTCACTAGTAAGATAGATAGATGGCTTATGCATTAAGGTACCTGTACAAACAACAGAACCAGGCCCTAAGATCTAGGTAAATGCCAAGTGAGCTTGGTATGACCCTGCAACTCTAGTACCTTAGAAAGCTGAAATGGGATCCAGAGAGAAAGATGGACATCAGCTGTGGACAAGCTCTGGCTTTGAATAAGAAACTATGACTCAAAGAATAAAGGGAGAGTGTTCTACATTTCTGCCTTGCAGCTGGGGTATCTGAATGCCACTGACATGCTCTTCAGGGGAGGTGAAACTCAGGGTCACTAGGCTGCATTTCTTCCTGGCTTCTGTGGTGCATGGGGAAGGGGGAAACACAGTCTAAGATAGGGGTCCCATTGTGAAAACAGCAGGGACTGAGACAGTTTGTGATTCCCATCCTCTAGTGCACCCAGACATTGCTGGGGACTGTGAAGAGTTGGGAATGAGAACCAGCAGGCAGGAGATTAGTTCAAGAGGGTGGCAGAATCCTGCTTAGCTCTGCGTGAGTGCGGGAAGTATGGATGGATATTCTACAGGAGACATAGGCGTGGTTCTATATGACAAAGTCCTCACCAAGAGGCAGTCCGTGATGAAGGAGAGAGTTCTTGTTTGCCTAAACTGTTTTATTCATGGCAGATGAAAATGTATATCTCTTGCTTTGAATGAATGAGAGACTAAGTATCTTTTGCAGGAACCGATGCCCAGGAAGGAAAGCTCATTGACTAAACACTTGGGGCCTATATAGATACTCCATTAGCATGGAGACTCTAAGATTTTATGCTATGTGACCAGTTGTCATCTGGTATCTTGTGATCACGTGACACAGGACAGGAACATGGTCAGCAGCTAAATCCAACTACTACTGTTCTCAATTATGACATCAATCAGGGTTCTGAATCTGCTACAACTTTACCACTTCTTCTGTCTGATAGGACAGTCCACTGCCCCACAGAAGAGATCTAAGGAGAACTATTATCAGCATCTCCCTTAGGCTTCCACACACAGGCCCTGTCTTTTGAATATATGTGCCTATTGTATGCATGCAAATGTACACCCACAGACATGTGAACACACATATGCACACAAATATATATTGTTCACACAGCCACATAAAAAAGGAAGAGTTTTAAATGATTATCACAGTACCTGAATTTTTTATTTTTAATTTTTTTAATTAACTTGAGTATTTCTTATTTACATTTCGAATGTTATTCCCTTTCCCGGTTTCCGGGCAAACATCCCCCTAATCCCTCCCATCCCCTTCTTTATGGGTGTTCCTCTCCCCACCCTCCCCCCATTGCTGCCCTCCCCCCAATAATCACGTTCACTGGGGGTTCAGTCTTAGCAGGACCCAGGGCTTCCCCTTCCACTGGTGCTCTTACTAGGATATTCATTGCTTCCTATGAGGTCAGAGTCCAGGGTCAGTCCATGTATAGTCTTTAGGTAGTGGCTTAGTCCCTGGAAGCTCTGGTTGCTTGGCATTGTTGTACATATGGGGTCTCGAGCCCCTTCAAGCTCTTCCCGTTCTTTCTCTGATTCCTTCAACGGTGGTCCTGTTCTCAGTTCAGTGAGTACCTGTATTTTTAAAAGTTATATTTTTATGCCTAATGATTTAGCCTCGCTTTGTTTCGTTTTATTTTTGAGACAGGATCTCATTCTGTAACAATCTACCTGTCATTGTACTGGAATCACAAACATGAGATGTCTTACAGAGAGAATTTTAATATTTTAAATGAAATATCGAACACAGGATAATGTAGAGAGGGGTTCATCAAAATTTAATCCTACTGTTTTATTTTTGTCAACTGTTTTAGTGTGCCTATTCTTGCTGTAATAAAAAATTGACCAAATCAACTTAGAGATTTTATTTGCCTTAACCTTCTGGATCACAATCCTTGAGGAAAGTACCATCAACTGTACCTGCAGCTCCAGGAGATCCCACGCCTCTGCCTTCCATAGGCACCGGCTCACACAAGCCTATACCCATCCAAACCCACACACACATACATAAATAAAAATAAAATAAATCTTTAAGAGGCATTATTTATTTCAAGTAATAAATAATAGGATTACATTATAATAAAAATGAAATGGAAAACGTATGTTAAGAGATTTTCAAGCAGTTTTTGATCTTTGACAATATCTTGTGCTCTCAAGGTTGAGTACTGTGGTATTCAATAGAAGAAGACATTTACTGCTGCCAGTATTATGGAAACATACTAACAACAGATCAGTGAAGTTACCATGAAAATAGATGCTGCTCTTGCAGTATTTACTGCTCCTTCAGAGGTCTTAGTTTTGGTACCTACTGCCTACATCAAGGGACTTAAAATAGCTGTAAACACTGTTTTAGTGAATCCAAGGCCTTTGAGCCCTTACACCTGTATACATGTGGTACATACGAACCACATGCATGTACACAAATACAAGTGAAAATAATAAATCGAAAAGTACACAGACATGCCTATGAACTACTATGTTTCTGACTACTCATATTTATACTCTACATTCACTCTTTGGAAAACTGTGTTTTATAAACATTCATCAATAATGTGAAATTTTATGATTATACTTGAAGCTTCATTATAATCAAAGAACTGGAAAACATTATGGAAAGTTGCTTGTGAAATAATGTGAATGTTTTTACTTTTGTTTACAACAAAAGTCATTCTCCTTTTGTGACTTTATCAACAGGAACTTCTCATATTTTATGAAAATACTTGAGGCTGAGAGGTTTTTTTTAAATTCACTAGGTAAGTTGATAATTTTTGAAACATAAAAAAAGCCAAGCATTTTAAAGATGATACTCATTCTACTCTGTTTATAAGCAAAATTAATCTTAATACAAAATTTCAAATATATGTGTACTGTGCAAATGGCTTTATTGGCTTTTCAAATGATTGGAGTAAAATCTTGACACAGCATTCCATCTTTAGTCTTATTTGTTTACAATATTGTTGTCATCTTCGTCTTTCCTTTTTCATTCCTTCCCTTTTCTTAATTTAACATCGTGCCTTCATGAGTGAAAAGTATTAACTACGTAATTCACTGAAAAGTGTTAAATGTATGTTTTAAATGCTCAGTTAAGTCCAACCTCTTTCCCTGAGAGTTGCATGGTTGCAATCATTGCTATAGTTCCCCAAGTCACACATTTTTTATTTATTTTTTGGCTACTATTTCCCCTAATGATCAGATATTTCTTTATATAAGGACCTCTACTCTCCCCTCCCAACCTTTTCTACTCCATTTTCCCCCTTTTTTTCATTTATCTCACTGTCCTCCTCCTGCTTTCCCATGTGGGTTGATTTTGTACACAAACTAGAGTCACCAGGTAAGAAGGAACCCATGCTGAAAACTTCTATTCATTAGAGTGGTTTGTGAGCAATATTGTGAGATATTTTTAGTTTAATGATTAATATAGAAAGTTCTACCACATTGTGAGTGATGCCACTCCTGGGAAGGTAGTCCCTGGTTGTATATGTGAGTAGCATGAACAAGCCATGTGAAACAAGACAGTCTGTAACTTTCTTTAGTGGTCCCTATTCTGTTCCTGCCTCCATGTTCCTACTTGAGTTTCCTATCCTATCTTTCTTCAGTGATGAACAGTGATACAGAAGGGTAAGTCAAATCAATCCTTTCTTCACTCAAATTTGAGTATTCATCACGGCAAACTAGATCATATCCTTTGAAATCACTTTATCCAATTCCTTACTAATTTTCCAAATATTACACTCATTTCTAAAGGCTCCAAGTAAACACACATTTCTAAAGATTCAAATCTACCATGTGGAGAGAAAAAATGTGTTGGCTTAAACTCTTATAATTGTGCACTGAGGGTGGGAGGGCTTGTTAGAGATGGGAATAATTGCGGGAAAACTAACACAAAACAGATTCTAAAAACATCATATAATAATAATAATATTAATAAAGATTGAAGTTTCTAAATAATTCTATATTTCTATTTAGTACATATATACACATACATATAATATATAAAATATATTTATATAATTTATTTATATATAGTAGGGGAGTGGTAAATGGACTAGAAAACACTAGACCAATACCATAGGATTACAAATAAAAACCCTAGTGCCTGAAGCATTTTTGCTGGGTAATGTCCCATAAAATCTCAATATTATAGGTTTTTGATAGTGATCTTTGTTAGCCTCCAGAGTCTTATGGTAGTACCCCATTACAGAAGACAATAAAACACTTTAGTCATGAGAAACATGAAAAAGTCAAGTTGGTATTGACCTCAAAGCTTTATTTCTACTGGCTAGCTTCCATAGGGCTGTAAGTTGCTACTCATACTACGAGAGAAGAAAAGTAATCTTCACTATGAACCTTGTGAGCTACACAATAGCATCCAACTTGGAAAAATATGGTAACTGGTGCGGTAGTTGCATGACTATCATGGAATAACCAAGCACTTTCTGACTGGTCAATCCAGAAAATAACATCATTAGGCTGGATGATCACTAAGTCCCACCCTTAGCTGAGGAGTTATTCTCTTAATTTATAGTGCCTTAGAAAAGGAACGTTAATTTTCTTTAAAATCGTGACCCCTAGTAGAAATAACATGCTCCAGTAGGGTAATTTTTCTTGTTTGTTTATGTTGTTGTTGCCTGTTTTGTTTTTGAGGATGTAGTGGTCCATGTGGAATTGGGAGTTTACCTGAGAGGAATTGGAGGAAAGGATAAATATGACTAAAATACAATGTACAAAATTATTGAAGAATCAATAAAAATTTCTATTACAAACCCAGGTAAACGATAGGCATGCTTTTGTTAACTGTATTCACTAATTAAATGATAAGCAATCTTTAGCTGATTAATAAATATTTTCCCCACTCTCCTATATTCACTCCCCTTCCTCCTGCCTCTATGAGGATGCTCCCACTCCCACCCATTCCCAACTCAATGTCATGGCATTCCTCTGCATTGGGAAAACAAACCTTTGTGAGACCAAGAGCTTTTTTCTCCTATTGATGCTGGACAGGGCCATCCTCAGTTATATATGTGGCTGGAGTCATGGATCCTTGGGATCTTTGGTGGGGTCTGGTTGTTTGATACTGTTGTTCTTCATTTATGATGCAAACCCCTTCAACTCCTTCAGTCTTTTCTCTAACTCCTCCATTTGGGGTCCCTTGTTCAGTCCAATGTTCTGCTGCAAGCATCTTCATCTGAATCAGTAGGGCTCTGGCATAGTCTATCAGAGGACAACCATATCTGGCTTCTGTCAGCAAGTACTTCTTGGCATCAGCAATAGTGACTGAGTTTGGTGGCTGCATATGGGATGTATCACCAGGTAGGCAGTCTCTGGATAACCTTTTCTTCAGTCTCTGCTATACTCTTTGTCACTGTATTTCCTATTATGAGTATTATGAGTAGTTTGCTTTCCCTTCTGAGAAGAAATGAAGCATCCACATTTTGGTCTTCCCTCTTCTTGAGCTTCAAATGATCTGTGAATTTTTTCTTGGGTATTCTAAATTTTAGGCTAATATCCACTTATCAGTGAGTGCGTATCATATGTGTTCTTTTGTGACGTGGTTCCATCCATTTGCCTAAGAATTTCATGTAGTTACTGTTTTTAATAGCTGAGTAGTACTCCATTGTGTAAATGTACCACATTTTTTGTGTCCATTCCTCTATTGAAGGACATCTGGTATTTTTCTAGCTTCTGGCTATTATAAATAAGGCTTCTACAAACACAGTGAAACATGTATCCTTGTTATATGTTGAAGCATCTTTTGGGAATATTCCTAGGAGTGGTATAGCTGGGTTCTCAGGTAATGCTATGTCCAATTTTCCGAGGAACCACCAAACTGATTTCCAGAGTGGTTGCACCAGCTTGCAATCCCATCAACAATGGAGGAATGTTCCTGTTTCTCCACATCCTTGCCAGCATCTACTGTCACATGAGTTTTTGATCTTAGCCATTCTGACTGGTGTAAGGTTGAATCTCAGGGTTGTTTTGGTTTGCATTTCCCTGATGACTAAAGATGTTGAATATTTCTTTAGGTGTTTCTCAGCCATTTGGTATTCCTTAGCTGAGAATTCTTTGTTTAGCTCTGCATCCCATTTTTAATAGGATTATTCGGCTATCTGGAATCTAATTTCTTAAGTTCTTTGTATATATTAAATAATAGCATAATTTTAAATCCCCAATAATAGCTTCTTGGTGATAAAAGGAAGAATGTTGCTATGGTATACAAGGAAAGATATATGCATAGAAATTAATGAAATATTGAGATGTATTCTATACACATATTATACATACTACATATACAAACTTGCAGATAATTTTATATATGGAAAACAGGCCCAAAGTATTGAAATACTAAGACAATAGCACTGTTTTTAGTTCATACATCAGTGATTAAGACAATTACTCTTTTACTAATGATCAGTGAACCTATATTAGCATATTTTAGAATAACCAGCTCCAGATTATATATGTGATTTATACTTCCTGTTTTCCTAACATGATGAAAAATGCACAAAGATTGAAGCAAAAAGAGGGAATAGAGGAAAGAATACAGGCAGCATCATGCTTAGTGAGCAATTTCCATAAGAAAGCAAAAAAGAAACAATGGTTCGTGATCCTAATATACATAGGATGAGTCACATTTGTATACTTTTTCCCTGGCCCTTGAATGAATAACTGCTCATTGCGCATACTCTTAGAACATTAAGTATATCATAATAATAAAACTCACATTATAGCTTTGAATATGGACAAGAAACATCTATTCATCAAATTTGTAGGTTCTCTAGAAAGGAACCATTTACCACAAAATTTCCCATCACCTCGCATTAGTCTTTTCTCCTATCTTTTAAGCATCTATCCAATACAAACTTTTGCCAAAGGGTCAGAGTCAAATTTATTTAGTCAGTGTGAGTTTTGTTCCAATTATACTTCTATGAAGCACTGATTACTTTCTCCCTGAGAATCCTACTACACTCAACATTGATTTACTTGTCAATGTTTACATTCTACTGCATTTGTTTTACATTTGTGCACCCCTTCTTGTTAAACAGTAAATCCTTACTTCCCAGTACAATCAAGATCAGCTGTCATTTTTATCTGTGAGTACCCAAGCATGTACATAGTATAAATTCTAATGCAGATAAGACAAGAAGATGATGGAGAAAGTCTCAATGGTTCAAGGTGCACATTACTCTAACAGAGCAGTCAAGTTTAGTTCCTAGAACTCACACTAGGTGGCTCATAACTGCCTGCAACTCTAGCTCAGTTCACCTCACACTCTCTTCAGGACTCCAGGAGTACCTCACTGGCATGTGTGCAAACCGGTGAACATGCACATACGTGTGCCCTATACATATATAACTTACTTTACAAAATGAAAATCTATCCTATGAAAATAAGATAGTGTAAAAGTGTTAAGGATTAAAATGCTTCTCAAGATCTAGTTGTTCTGACCACATAAAGTATTAAATAGAACTCAGGTCATTGGCACACAGGAATAGGCGAGGCACACTTGCCAGTAAGTCATGTGCACAATTGTGAGAAGTTGAAGTGCACTAGGATTCACTTGAAATACCACTAAGAACCTTCAACTAATATCTTATCCACAGTGAGGAAAGTCAAGCAAGTCAGCCCTTCCCACTGAAGCCAAACAAAACAGCCCAGTTAGGGGAGCAGGATCCACCGGAAGGAACAGAGCAGAATAAGCATTGATAACCACTTAAGTTGCTGACAAACATTAGAAAAACCAAACAAGCCAAGAAAGAAATTAGGGAAACGACACCCTTCATAATAGTCACAAATAATATAAAATAACTCGGTGTCACTTTAACCAAGCAAATAAAAGATCTTTATGATAAGAACTTCAAGCCTCTGAAGAAAGAAATTGAAGAAGACCTCAGAAGATGGAAAGATCTCCCATGCTCATGGATTGGCAGAATTAATATAGTAAAAATGGTCATTTTACCAAAAGCAATCTACAGATTCAATGCAATCCCGATCAAAACACCAATCCAATTCTACAGAGAGTTAGACAGAACAATTTGCAAATTCATCTGGAATAACAAAAAACCCAGGATAGCTAAAACTATCCTCAACAATTAAAGGACTTCTGGGGAAATCACTATCCCTGAACTCAAGCAGTATTACAGAGCAATAGTGATAAAAAAAAACTGCATGGTATTGGTACAGAGACAGACAGATAGACCAGTGGAATAGAATTGAAAACCCAGAGATGAACCCACACACCTATGGTGACTTGATTTTTTGACAAAGGAGTCAAAACCATTCAATGGAAAAGATAGCATTTTCAGCAAATGGTGCTGGTTCAACTGGAGGTCAGTATGTAGAAGAATGCAAATCGATCTATGCTTATCACTCTCTACAAAGCTTAAGTCCAAGTGGATCAAGGACCTCCACATCAAACCAGATACACTCAAACTACTAGAAGAAAAATTGGGGAAGCATCTCGAACACATTGGCACTGGAAAAAATTTCCTGAACAAAACACCAATGGCTTATGCTCTAAGATCAAGAATTGACAAATGGGATCTCATAAAACTGCAAAGCTTCTGTAAGGCAAAGGACAACAGATTGGGAAAAGATCTTTACCAATCCTACAACAGATTGAGGGCCTATATCTAAAATATACAAAGAACTCAAGAAGTTAGACCGCAGGGAGAAAAATAACCCTATAAAAATGGGGTTCAGATCTAAACAAAGAATTCACAGCTGAGGAATGCTGAATGTCTGAAAACACCTAAAGAAATTTTCAACAACTTTAGTCATAAGGGAAATGCAAATCAAAACAACCCTGAGATTTCACCTCACACCAGTGAGAATGGCTAAGATCAAAAAACTCAGGTGACAGCAAATGCTGGTGAGGATGTGGAGAAAGAGGAACACTCCTCCATTGTTGGTTGGACTGGAGACTGGTACAACCATTCTGGAAATCAGTCTGGAGGTTCCTCAGAAAATTGGACATTGAACTACCTGAGGACCCAGATATACCTCTCTTGGGCATATACCCAAAAGATGCCCCAACATATAACAAAGACACATGCTCCACTATGTTCATAGCAGCCTTATTTATAATAGCTAGAAGCTGGAAAGAACCCAGATGCCCTTCAACAGAGGAATGGATACAGAAAATGTGATACATCTACACAATGGAATATTACTCAGCTATCAAAAACAATGACTTTACGAAATTCATAGGGAAATGGATGGAACTGGAAAATATCATCTGGAGTGAGGTAACCCAATCACAGAAAAACACACAGGGTATGCACTTGTTGATAAGTCACTATTAGCCTAAATGCTTGAATTACCCTAGATGCACAGAACACATGAAACTCAAGAAGGATGACCAAAATGTGAATGCTTCACTCCTTTTTTAAAAGGGGAACAAGAATACCCTTGGCAGGGAATAGGGAGGCAAAGTTTAGAACAGAGGCAGAAGGAACACCCATTCAGAGCCTGCCCCACATGTGGCCCATACATATACAACCACCAAACTAGATAAAATGGATGAAGCAAAGAAGTACAGGCCTACAGGAACCGGATGTAGATCTCTCCTGAGAGACACAGCCAGAATACAGCAAATACATACGCAAATGGCAGCAGCAAACCACTGAACTGAGAACGGGACCCCTGTTGAAGGAATCAGAGAAAGGACTGGAAGAGCTTGAAGGGGCTCGAGACCCTATATGAACAACAATGCCAACCAACTAGAGTTTTCAGGGACTAAGCCACTACCCAAAGACTATACAAGGTCTGATCCTGGGCTCCAACCTCATAGGTAGCAATGAATAGCCTAGTAAGAGCACCAGTGGAAGGGGAAGCCCTTGGTCCTGCCAAGACTGAACACCTAGTGAATGTGATTGTTGGGGGGAGGGTGATATTGGGGGGAGGATGGGGAGGGGAAGTCCATATAGAAGGGGAGGGGGAGGGGTTAGAAGGATGTTGTCCCGGAAACCGGGAAGGGGAATAACAATCGAAATGTAAATAAGAAATACTCAAATTAATAAAGATAAAAAAAGAAAAGCTAAACAGTAAGCAATTTCATCTATCAATATACTTAAATAGAAAAGTAGAAATAAAAACCTGTATTAGTAAAATTATTTAGAAAGTTTCTTTAATCAGCATATTTAAGAATGCCCTGAGACTCTGAAGAGCTTTTGTTTTGTTTTTCCTTTTGAAATTTTCTGTAATGTTTGATTTCATGACAAATTGTTACATTTTTATTTTCTCATTACCTGAAAGCTATTTGTAAGTATCTTGGAACAGAAGTGATCAGGAAAACCATAGTAAGTAAATCACTTCTGAAATCCAGAGTGTAATATCTATTATTTAAGACACTATCCAGTATAAAACTTCTTTGTCCGAGTACCAAGAAGCCTGCCAATCACTTCTGTTGGCTGTATTTTCCAGACTGCAGAATAAATCCTCTAGCAACAAATCAACAATTGAACCCCTGTTACTAAAGTTTGCATAACACAGACCTGGCTCTTTAATGATTTATTTTCCTCCTAGGAATTCAAGGAAGAAAGGTGGACTCTTCCACTCTCCTTTCCTTCTCTGATGAAGAACATGTAGATAGAAGTAGACTCTGTGTCTTCATCCTGTCATGTCCCGGAAACATCTCCTTTATTCCTTTGTGGCACAAGCCACATTAGTATCAGTGTGGTCTTCCTTTATCATCATTGACCCCTATCTTGGGAAAAAGAAGAGACTTAACCCCCCTGGATACACTTAGGAATATTATTCTGTTAGACTGCCACATTGAAAAAGCATTGTGTGCTCTTTATCTGTTCATTTCTGTTGATGATATTTTTTAAGCCTATTTTGTCCTGATTCAATGTACTTGACTAATTGAATGATGAAAATAAACACACACACACACACACACACACACACACACACACACACACATCACTTCTAAAGGGTCTTTTAGAATTTCCCTCTCTATTTGCAGTTACTTAAACTAAATATTAGTTGAACTATATCAGTCATTCCAGCTCCTCAGGTAGTCCCTGACACCTTAAATTTACAGAAAATAAATTTATAAAGGTCATCATTTTAGCATTTGTTCTATCTCTCATATTGCTTTTTTTTTAAAAAAAAAAGTCTTATACTTTGAGAAGTAGGCAGATTCTCCCTTTTGACCTTCATGTTAGTTTGTGATAAGTCTTTGGTAAAGGACCAGGGAAGGAGAAGTTAGTGAATTACCTGGCTAACCAAATGTCCAATACATTTTTTCCATTAATTGTTTATTTATCTACTTTATATCCCAACCACAGTCCTCTCCTCCGAGTCCCTCCCCGGCCCCGCTTTTCTATTGGATATTTTCTTTACTTACATTTCAAATGTTATCCCAGTTCCTTATTTCACCTCTGGAGTGTCCTTATCGTTTTCCCCCTCATCCTGCCTCTATGAGAGTATTCCCACAGCCACCCCTCCACTCTCCTCCCATCTTCTCACCCTGGCTTTTCTTTACACTGTGACATTGAGCCTTTTCAGGGCTAAGGGCCTCTCCTCTCATTAATGGCAGACAATGCCATCCTTTCTACATATGTGGCAGGAGCCATTAGTCCCTCCATGTGAACTCTTTGGTTGATGGTTTAGTCTCTGGGAGCTCTGAGGGGTCTGGTTGGTTGGTGTTGTTGTTCTTCCTATGGGGTTGCAAACCCCTTCAGCTCCTTCACTCATTTTTCTAACTCCTCCATTAGGCACCTGGTTCTCAGTTCAATGGTTGGCTGCAATCACCTACCTCTGTATTTGTCAGGCTCTGGCAGAGCCTCTCAGGAGACAGCTAAATCAGCATGCACTTCTTGGCCTTCACATTATTGTCTGGGTTTGATGTCAATAAATGGAATGGATCCCCGGGTAGGGCCATCTCTGGATGACCTTTCCCTTGGTCTCTGTTCCATACTTTGTCTCTGTATTTCCTCCTGTGTATATTCTGTTCTCACTTCTAAGAAGGACTAAAGCATTCACACTTTGGTTGTCCAACTTCTTGAGCTTCATGTAGTCTACGGATTGGATTCTAGCTTTTGAGCTAATATGTACTTATCACTGATTGCATACCATGTGTGTTCTATTGTAATTGGGTTACCTAACTTAGGATGATATTTTTTATTTCCATCCATTTGCCTATGAATATCATGAAGCCATTGTTTTTAATAGCTGAGTAATATTCCATTGTGTAAATGTACCACATTTTCTATATCCATTACTCTGTTGAAGGGTATCTGGGTTCTTTCCAGCTTCTGGTTATTATAAATAAGGCTACTATGAACATAACATGTGTCTTTGTTATATTTTGGAGCAACTTTTGGGTATATTCCCAGGAGTGGTACAGGTAGGTCCTCAGATAGTACTATGTCCAATTTTCTGAGGAATCTCCAGACTGATTTCTAGAGTAGTTGTACCAGCTTGCAATCCACCAACAATGGAGGAGTGTTCCTCTTTCTACACAAACTCGCTAGCATCTGTTGTCACCTGAGTTTTTGATCTTAGTCACTCTGACCGGTTTGAGATGGAATGTGAGGGTTGTTTTGATTTTCATTTCCCGGATGACTAAGGATGGTGAACATTTCTTTAGGTGCTTCTCAGCCATTTGGCATTCCTCAGCTGAAAATTCTTTATTTAGCTCTGTCTCCCATTTTTAAATAGGGTTATATGATTCTCTGGAGTCTAACATATATATATATATATATATATATATATATATATATATATATGATATTTGTCTTCTATCAGATGTAGGATTGGTAAAGATCTTTTCCCAACCTCTTGGTAGGAAATTTTGTCCTATTGACAATGTCTTTTGCATTACAGAAGCTTTGCAATTTTATGAGGTCCCACTTGTCAATTCTTGATCTTAAAGCATAAGCCACTGGTATTCTGTTCAGGAAATTTTCTCCAGTGCCCATTAAATAGAGCAGAATGATGGATCTTATTCATCTCCTCTGTGATTCTGTGCCATTTTATTGGGAAAATTAGTAAGTTGATGTTGAGAGATATTAATGATCAATGATTGTCAATTCCTGCTATTTTGATGTTGTTTTTGGGGTGTGTGTGTGTGTGTGTGTGTGTGTATGTGTGTGTGTGTGTGCACGTGAGTGCATGCATGTGTGTGTATGTGTGTATGTGTGTGTTTCTTTTCTCTTGGTTTGAAATTATTAATTGGTTTAGTTACTTTCATTATATAGGAGTTTTCTTTTTAGTATCCTCTGTAGGGCTTGTTTAGTTGAAGCATATATAAATTTGCTTTAGCCATTGAATACCTTGTTTTCTCCATCTGTCATGTTTGTACAGTATTCTGGTCTGACATCTGCAATCTCTTTAGCTCTCTTAAGACTTTTTCCCAGGTCTTTGTAGCTTTTAGAGTCTCTGTTGAGAAGTCATGTGTAATTCTAATATGTCTGCCTTTATATGCTACTTGTACTTTTTCCCTTGTAGCTTTTAATATTTTTCTTTGTTGTGTAGTTAGTGTTTTGATTTTTATGCAGCAGGAGGATTTTCTTTTCTGTTCTAATGTACTTGTTCTGTAAGCTTCTTGTATATTTATAGGCATCTCTTTCATTAGGTTAGAAAAAATTTTGCGTGATTTTGTTGAAGATATTTCCTGGGCCAGACAGTGGGGGTCAGGAGGCAGCACACAGTTCACCTATGCTGGCTGTGCTCCAGGTAGATCAGACTAGGAATGGAATGGTAGGGAAAATTTCCAACCTGGTGTTCTTGGAGCTCCCTGAAGACTTCTCAAACAATATGCTCTTGCTGTCCCATAAGGCTTCTCTGGACGGCAGGCAGAGCTCAGAGCCAGACAATTGGCCAATAATAGACTAGTCTTTTAATTTTACATGAAAAGTTAACTGTTCATTATTAATGACCTCTTTCTCTTTCATTATTATTGTTGCATATACATATGTTTGTGGTGCTTATATGTACACATATACAAGCATGTATACTTATACACACATGAACTAATATGGCCACCATTTATTTTTCCTATATGTACAAGTGTTTTGGACTGATCTCTTTGTGTTGGATATCTCATGAGACTCCTCTTCTATGGAGAAAAATTGGTCTTCTACCTTTTAGCCTCCCCTGATTTTTTCAATTCCATGAGTGCAACTACCATATTGAAACTAGAATACAAAATCTTGCAGCATGCACCCAGGTTCTCTGCATTTAAAATCTTTCAGATCCCTTTCCTCGATGCTTCCTTAGTTTCAGTTGCAGTGATTGTTTTGTGTCACCTGTATAATTTGGTGTTGGACATACCACAGTTACTTATTGTCTTCATATTGACCAATTTTGAATCTCTAAGGGTCTCCATATGCTGCAAAAGAAGCCTCTTTGATCAGTTGTGAGAGCTATGCCTATCTCTTGATATAAAGATAAAATATAGAATATACTTAAAAATTATAGTGATTTAGTAAAATGTCAATAGTAGATTCTTCTCTATAGTCTATGAGCTTACTTGCCACAGGTAGTTGTCTGGGTTTACAATACCAAACATTATGTTCCTTTGATTGTATAGGGATTAACTCTAGTTTTGCAGTTGTTTATTGCAAGATAAAAATGTTCCTATTACACCGGTGACTGGAGATATCTCATTGAATCAGCCATGAACGTTGTGGTCATGGATTTGGGGGAAAAATGGAAGTGGTCACAGGAGGAGTTGCAGGAGAAATTATGTATTTTGGAAATGTGAACATTACATATATAGGAAATTCTCAAAAATAAAATTATAAATGAAAAAAATGTTATTTGATTTTTTTTCCTTAACTTCGTGTAGAAAATCAATGTCTCTAGACTAAATTACCACAGGAGCCTCCTAAAGCACTCTCATTTTTCCTCACTCTTAAACATGAATCTATTTTAGTAGTATCT
The DNA here is from genome assembly GCF_021556685.1 of Rattus norvegicus. NCBI lineage: Eukaryota > Metazoa > Chordata > Mammalia > Rodentia > Muridae > Rattus > Rattus norvegicus. The sequence goes on along the minus strand of NC_141539.1, from coordinate 24,143,389 downwards.
GTTTCACAAGTCTGGTCCCTGAGCAGTCCCATGAAAACAGAAGGGCTCTTCTCTTGTTTTGATGGTATGTTTTTATTTTCTTGAAAGTTCTATATTTTTGTCTTTGTACCTATAACTTGGAAGCAAAGTCTATTGGGAAGAAAATGAAATGTATTTCTTTTCGTGAACAGTTGCCCCGCTGAATAGAAATGATGTTAGCAAGCATCCTTGCCTGGATCCTGAGCTTAGAGATAGCACTCCCAGTCACCACTGAAGGAGATATAATAAACTCTTTAGGGTTTTCATGGTGGTAAAGGACAATGGAACTTGTGTTATACAGTATCATTTTAGTTGTATTCTAATTCAAAAGCAGAGGAGATCTGAAGCTAAAGGTTGTGTTGAATGGGGCATTTCACATTTTAAGAAACTTAAGAGATCATTGTAAGTAGCAGAAAAATAGAAACTACATTTGTTTTTATATTTATGTTTTTAACTTTATGTTTATAAATAAGACTTGGAATCAAGAAGTATATATTTCCCCTTTCAGTTAAATTTTATCCACAATTTTATCACAAGATTTTGAGATATTTGAAATGATTTTATAATTCATAAGGTTGACAAAGACCAAATTCATGTCAAATAAAGAAGATAAAGAAGGTCACCCCACGTCATGCAAGGAATTATTTTAAAAAAAGATGAATATACAAAACTTCCCTGAAAATATTGTCATAGAATAAAAGACATAGTCCAAAACAAAGTTTCCTAGGATGCATAAAAATACTATGTATGATTAAGCATGATATTAAGGATGATTACTTTTATTCACAAAATTATATAATCTACAAAATATTGTATTCCAACTTCCAAATATATAGAAAATCTATTCTATATTACAGAATATTTGTGAGAAAAAATTGTAAAATCAAATTTAAAACTTGCCTTAAAGTATTATAGTAACTTTTTCAATAAAAAACTATTATCAGAAAGCGTATTTAAATCCTTATCATAGCAAAGGATTATTTTTTTCTACTCTAATATTTGGAATTAAGTATGACTAAAGACATGTGAAAGCAGTGATGTGATAAATACTCTAGGAATATGTGACAGATATATCATACAAATATTTTACAAAAAGCTCACAGATTCAACAGGAAAAATGACATAAAAGAAACAAAAGTATGAACAGAACACTGAATGATGGATAAAAATGAGAATTTTCTAACCCAGTTTCACTTTAGGTGAATACTATACACAGGGTGACTAGAACTCTTTTGCTTGGAAATATGCTCAAAATAGTTAATTCACATTAACTGTTTTTCTAATTTAAGTTTCTTTGTAATTTCATACGTATTAGATTTTCATAACTTTCATTCCTCCTTCTTTCTCCAACTCTTCCTTCCTTGTAACCCTGTACTCCTCTCAAATTCGTCAGCTCTTTTTAAAATCATATATATATATATATATATATATATATATATACACACACACACACACACACACACACACACACACACACACACACAAATACCTGAGATCATTTAATTTTGTTTATACATAGATGTGTTTAGGGAAAATCATTTGGGATTTGATCCAGGTACTCATCCCTGGAGAATACTGACTCTCCCTCTGTTATCAGTCCTCACAAGTAGCCCTTGTACTAAAAGTGGAACCTTATAAGATTCCACCATCCATAGCTAATAAGATACATATCCTCCATAAGCAAACTGACTCATGCAGTGATGAGGCTGAGAAGTTAAGGTCTACATTGACAGTTTGCATACACAGAAACATTAGTGGCCAGTGGCCAATGAGTTCAGTCTAAATCTAAAAGACAAAGATGCAGGAGGGCTGATGGTGGGAGTTCAACTTTGAATGTGTGCTGGAAGGCAGACAGATATTCAATTTTTAGCTTGCATACAGCTAAGCAGAGATCTGTTCTACAGTTTCCAGTCAGCAGCTCTTTCCATAAAGCTTAAAGTCGAATGGTTTTCATAACATAGTTCTTCACAGTAATAAAATGTCAAGTTAGAATCCATAATCTTTGACTTTCACAAATCCAATAAGATAAGACTTTTATAAATATTTGAAAACTCACCCAAGACAATAGAGTCATCGCTGGATTAAAGGGTTGAGGATATATTTTAGTGGCAGAACTTTTGGCCAGCCTACACAGGACCATGCTTTCTGGTCTAGTACTATTGAAGTAAAATTAAGTTATGATGATTGATGATGACAGTAGTGATGACAATGATTATGGACTTCAAATGCATGTAGAAAAATATGAGTATGGTAGAGATAAGTTAATATTCTGCTTTATACATTGAAGAAACTATTTCATGAGATCATACAGTTTGTAAGTCATCTCAATAAGTTAAAGCAAATATGAGTCAGTCTCTAATAATATCTTACTCTTTACACGGAATAAGAGATAGAGGCCAGTATATTGAACCAGGTCATTAAAGTTCCCATGAAGGACAGAGTCCCAACTCAACTATTTGCTTGCCTGACACCCTACCTGATCCCTGGGCTTTTGATAGCCAGTCCTGAAATCTTTACGACCATAGAACTGAGTTCTTTGTTGAATTTCTTCCTTGGCCTGATTCATTCTTGACAGCTTCTTCAGCTCAGGGTGCCCTGAAAACAACAGAAATGACCTTCAGAGAAAGTATGGCTACTTCCCTAATGTCGGTAGGTAACAAGTTAAAAAAACTAGCAAATCCTAGATGAAAACATTGGTCTCGTTGGGAAACTGTCTGGCTGCTTGATTTTGTAGGAGAGTTTTGACTTTTTTAAAAGAAGGTATTTATGTTACTGACAGAAAGAAGCATTGATCATTAATTTATAAAAAATATCTAGTCAATGTAGGTAATTAAACACATCTTTTCTCTTAAGTGTGGTACTTTCTGATACCTATTGCAATAACTGTGTAAAGTTAGTAAAGAATTGAATCACAGGAATAAGTAAACTTCTCAGGTACACATCACTTAAAGATGCCAATGTACCATGTGACATGGCATTCAGGAGAGTTTCAAAATTGCTGCTTCTGTAGTTATAGTTTACAGAGATTGTGCTCAATTAATTAGTACAATATTAATATAATTAACAACCTTACGTTTGTTGAGCTGATGGTGAATTTCCATTTACCAGAAAATGAAAGGAAACCAGTTTTTTTCCTTGGTATATTGCTTTCTTTCTTCCTTTCTTTCTTTTCCCGCTTTAAAATTATGAACTAAATATCAAAGGATGACTCAGGAAACTATCACACAATGGTTCATTTTAAACGTCATAAGGAAACTCAGTTACTCTTGTCTACATTTCTATGACTAAATCTAAAACTGTTAGATGATGGTTATAATGTCAGTGTGGTGCCTACATTAGCATCATGATTCTCGGTGTGGGGGTGCTGAAGTGGTGTGACTTTGAAAAGTTGGAGGCCAGTGAGAAGGGACTGAGTCATCGGGTACATTTGCCAGCAGAAATCAGTATCCATATCAAATTCATTCTCCGTTGAGAAATCATCAAAAGAAAATCTGTCTCTTCCTTGCCTTCCAGTCTCACTGTGGCAGTGCTTTATCTTCCTGAACTCACACTGTACTATCCAACAAAGGCCCTAAGCAGAAAATGAATAAACAGCTAGGGAGAACTAATTTTGGACTTCACTATCCAAAAACGTTTAATACAGAGAAAGCACTTCTCTTTGTACATTACTGAGCCTCAAGAATATTGTTATATTAATGGAAATTGTTAAGACCTAGTGTAAAAATGTTAACTCCTAGATGGAATGTTAAGGCCTAAGTAACTTACCAATCTAGCCAACACTTTGTGCTGTTTCTAATATTATAAGGAAACTTTCTCATATGTTGCTTCTTCTGTTACTAGGAAACTTTCTCATGCCCAAGTTGATTATGTATTCTGTTACGTTCTATGCCCTTGAAAACCAATCACAATAGACATCAGTAGAACCGCCTTGTATAGTTCCATCAATGAGCATGAACCCAAGCCAACCACCCAGCAGCACTTCTTGCACCTTTGTATAAGCTTTTATGGTGTTTACTTTTGCAAGCTGCCCCTGGAATGAATCCCAACCTAAGATAGAAACTTGCACCAATAGAAGAAACTATTTGGAATAAAACTTCTATTTGAGTAGGGGCTGAGTAAATTTTATGTTCCCAAGTCCTCTTGATAACTGGCATCCTACTTGGCAGCAACAGACATGTACGTGGGCAAGTGACATCCTTTGGTAAGTTTAGACATGAATGTTAGATAATGCAAGTCCCTTGCCACAGTTGAATACCCCAACCAATGGGAGCAGGATGAGTATATAACAAAGAAATTTTCCTAAGGAAGTCCTCTATCCTGACTTGTTGAATAATTTGACTCAGATGTTTGTAGATCTCAGGCTTTAAAAGCCTTTTAGGGTCTCGACACAAGGTTATAATTCCTGAGCCAAGAATGTGGTTCTAGTTGATCAGTTTTGGGGAATGTCATTCAGTAGACGAGCCCTGACTGAGGGTTTGTGTTTGAGTGGTTTGTGCAGCAATTCCCAGACCCAAACATGAATGAATGTCTAAAATGAGAGAGCACATTTTCCATTTGTACATCATTTATTGACTAATTCATTTATTTGTCTACTTTTAGAAAAAAGAAAAGGATTCTATTAAATAGGGATGGCATAAATTCACTATAATATCACAATTTGGCTAGTCCCTAACGTAAGTTTAAAGTAAGGTTAAATTCATAGATGCCAATTGTTAATTCTATTTATATGCTAAAGAGTTATATATAAATGTAAGTTTTTGGGTTTACTTTTCCCATATATTTCTAGATGCCCTGGATTTTTATTTTATTAGATCAAGAAAACTTTGGAAAAAATATGAGGAACTTGGGAAGTGATATGTTTATAATTGTGTCTAAAAGTAGGATGAAATGTAAGAATAGGAAATTCCCCTGCTTTTCTCCCTTCATCCTTCTTTCCCTCTTTCTGTTTTTTCTTCTTCCTTCCTTTCCTTCCTCCCTTCCTTTTTCCTTCCTCTCTTCCTCCCTTTCAAAATCACATGGAGGTCTTGTGGTGTTTTGGCAGCTTGGCAAAATAAATGAACAAATAATAAAGTATTTCCTAGTTATATCAATTATACTATATCATTATTTAAGACTTTCTTTTTGTCTGCATCTTTGACTGTGTTTCATGGTGTGTACTAATTTCACACTAAAATAATCTCCTCCTGTGTGGTCCTTGGCAGGTGTTTAGTAAATATCTTCAGGTATTTCGGAAGGTCCTTTCCAATTAGAGATCATTGATATAAAAGTGTTTTTCAATTCTAGAAGCTGCAGTCTGAACACATTTAACTTACCATGCAAGACTGTCATTTGTATTCCTAATGGAATTTACCTAAAATTTTCATTCATAAAATAACACCAATTAAAAATACAATTAACATGGAATAATATTTTATCATCACAGGTCTCTCTGCAAAGAGAAATTTTTCCTAAGAATAGCCTGGCTTGATTCCAATTCTTTATCCACTCTTCATGTAAAAAATAGACTCCAGTGACAGGCTAGATGCAATGCTGTGTGCTTTCCCTTATAGGAAGTGATATTAATAGTATGTAGTCTTTGTGGAATCACACCATTGTAGTTCTCTCTTGCTCTCTTCCTCCCTTTCACCACCACTCTTTTCCCTATACTTATGGTCATGCTACTACTGTGTGTGTGTGTGTGTGTGTGTGTGTGTGTGTGTGTGTGTGTGTGTGTGTGTGTCTGCGTGTGTGTTGGTGTACACGCTTCTGTCTGTCCATCTGTTTTTCTGTAGGTCTCTCCCTAGTTGAATTAGGGAGTTATAGACTGGCCATTAGGGGAGAAAGAGTTGCCATATTTCATTGCTGCTCTATTCAAAATAGTTTGATAAATATAAGTCACTCTGCTGTGGACACAAGATGTTCACAGTCAGATTCTCATTAACATATCTAATGTTTGTTTAGAAAGAATTGATACTAGGAACAATAAATTAATCTATTAATTGTACACAGTAGACCAAATTCACCCCATTTACAAAGTTACAAAATGCAATTAGGAAGGTAAATAATATCTGGGCAGCTTTGAATCAAGAGTCTTTGGAGGCAAAGTGGCTTCCCATAATAGAGGTCTTTTAATAGCACAGAATTAAGCAACATTAAAGTATATGATCAGACCACTCTTAAATGTACATTATGCCCTTAAATTTAGAATTGTCCCCCTGTGATTTTATGATGTTACCCAATGCTCTATACTTGTGGAAGAAGGCTATTTTGATAGACACAAACTTCACAGGCTATTAGACACTGATAAATCTACTTAACAAGCAAAAGCCTGATGCACGAGAGATGCCACAGGAAAATAAATTAGATGAAAGCAGTTGCTAGGAAACAGGGCAAAGTAAGTGCATTGGAGTAGATAGAGGAAGCAATTTTAAAAGACTTGCAGGCTCCACACATACACAGAGAGATGGGGCAAAGCTGTTACCTGTATCACAACACAAACTAAGAAACATGGCTTCTACTGAGAAGCATTACAGGTCCATAGGCTCAGAGACAAGAGGCGAGGATGGAATCATTAGAGACTCAGATTTGTCAGCATCCCATAGCAGTTTTGAATATGGTCTGACTCCATCTCAACCTTATGATATCACTTCTCACATACTTCACTGTAAAATAGGAAATTTTCATATAGAGGAATAATTTACACTTAGAGCAAAAATAGGGGGAATTTTGACACCAATTACCATAATCTAAGGAAGCAGAAATATCACCTACTTTTCTGGGTCATGGATTGACACCCTGGATTTTCAGTGTTCAGTGGGATGATCTATTCTTTATTATCTAACTAAAGGGCTCTACATGGGTGGCTTCCTGGGTTTCCTTTTTAGTAGCTCCTTTTGATAAAACAATTGTCAGGCATTCCTATTTTGTGATCAGTGCATTTGCCAGATTTTATTAAAATATTAGTTTATCAGCATGGATTTCTTCTTTCTTTACATGTCTTGTATCTAGATTGACTCGCAGGGGTGAAAAATGAGTATAATTCTGTATTGCATTCATACATATGCTTTCCTTAATACATTTATTCATTTATTTACTTATTTATTTATTTTTGTGTGAGTATATGAGTACATGCATGCCACAGATAATGTATAATAGATAGAGGACAACATACAGAATTTGATAGTTTAGCTCCCATTATGAGATCTCCTAGAGGAGATCTAACTCAGGCTAACATCTATTGTGGCAAAGAAAGTACTTTCTCCATTGAGTAGTTACCCCATCACTACTGAAAGCAAATATTTGAGCATTTGGATAATAACAGAAAAAATTTTAAATTATTAATCCCTTACTGGTATTTTGAAGAAAAGATTCAAAAATAGCCTGTATGGGTCAAAATCAGATGAGGTCCCAGTGCAGAAAGGGGAAGTAGACATAAGCCCCCATCACTAACCCAGAAGTTACCTAAAATTGATGACCTAATTAGTTACAAAGGAGCACTTCGTTCTCTCCGACAGAGTCTCCTTAGGCATACAAACAATACTTAAGGGCCGGCTTCATTCAAAGCAGAGATAGCCAATACAAAAAAACCTCAGTTGTATTTTTGAGGGAAAAATGTTCAAACATGTTTTTTATCTCAGGAAAATTTTGAACCTTCCAGATATTTTGCTTATATTTCATCTATCTCAGTTTCTTTTTTATTGGATTTTTTATTTATATTTGAAATGTTATTCCCTTTCTTTCTTTCCAAGACATAAGCCCACTATTCCCTCCCACTCCCCTTCTTCTTTTAGGATGTTTCCCTCCCCATCCACACCCTTTTTGCACCCACACCCCTGACACTCCCCTACACTAGGGATCTAACCTCGGCAGGAACAAGTGCTTCTCCTTCCATTGGTGCTCAACAAGGCCACCCTCTACTACATATGCAGCTGGACCATGGGTCAAACCATGTATAATCTTTGGGTAGTGGTTTAGTCTCTGGGAGCTATGCTTGGTTTACATTGTTTTTCTTAGGGGGTTGCAAGCCTCTTCAGCTCTTTTAATCTGTTCTATAATTCCTCAAATGGGGGTCCCTTTCTCAGTTAAATGGTTTGCTGCTAGTGTTCACCTCTGCATTTGACATGCTCTGGTTGTGTCTCTCAGGAGCACTGTTCCTGTCAGGAGGCACTTCTTAGCTTCATCAATCTTATCTAGTTTTGGTGGCTGTATACATATACACATGTATACATATGTGGGGCAGGCTCTGAATGACTGTACTTTCAGTCCCTGCTCCAAACTTTGCCTCTATATCCCCTCTTATGAATATTTTTGTTCCCACTTCTGAGAAGAAGAAAAACATGTACATTTTGGTCATCCTTCTACTTGAGCTTCAAATGGTCTATGGATTTTACCATAGGTAATTCTAGCTTTTGGGCAAATATCCATTTATCACTGAGTGTATACCATGTATGTTTTATTGTGATTAGGTTATCTCACTCAGGATGATATTCTCTAGGTCAATCCATTTGCCTAATGTCAGGAAGTCATTGTTTTTGATAGATGAGTAGTATTCCATTGTGTATATTTACCACCATTTCTCTATCCATTCCTTTGTTGAAGGGCATCTAGGTTCTTTCCAGCTTCTGGCTATTTATATATAATGCTGATATGAACACAATGGAGCATGTGTTTTTGTTGTATGTTGGAGCATCTTTTGGGTACATGCCCAGGAGTGGTATAGCTGGGTACTCAGGTAGTGGAATGTCCAATTTTCGGAAGAATCCCCAGACTGATTTCCAGAGTGGTTGTACTAGTTTGCAATCCCACTAACAATGGAGGAGTGTTTCTATTTCTCCATTTCCTCGTCAGCATCTGTTGTCACCTGAGTTTTTGATCTTAGTCATTCTGATTGGTATGAGGTAGAAATTCAGTATTGTTTTGATTTGCATTTTCCAGATGACTAAGGATGTTCAGCATTTTGTTAGGTACTTCTCAGCTGTTCGATATTTTTCAGCTGATAACTCTTTGTTTAGCTCCATACCCCAATTTTAATAGGGTTATTTGGCTCTCTGGAACCTAACCACTTGTGTTCTTTGTATATTTTTAATATTAACCATCTATCGGATGTAGGATTGATAAAGATCTTTCTGAATGTGCTAGTTGTCATTTTGTCCTGATGACAGTTTCCTTTGCCTTTCTGAAGCTTTGCAGTTTTATGAGGTCCCATTTGTTGATTCTTTTTTTTTTTTCTTTTTTTTTATTTTTTTATTAACTTGAGTATTTCTTATATACATTTCGAGTGTTATTCCCTTTCCCGGTTTCCGGGCAAACATCCCCCTCCCCCCTCCCCTTCCTTATGGGTGTTCCCTTCCCAACCCTCCCCCCATTGCCGCCCTCCCCCCATAGACTAGTTCACTGGGGGTTCAGTCTTAGCAGGACCCAGGGCTTCCCCTTCCACTGGTGCTCTTACTAGGATATTCATTGCTACCTATGGGGTCAGAGTCCAGGGTCAGTCCATGTATAGTCTTTAGGTAGTGGCTTAGTCCCTGGAAGCTCTGGTTGCTTGGCATTGTTGTACTTTTGGGGTCTCGAGCCCCTTCAAGCTCTTCCAGTTCTTTCTCTGATTCCTTCAATAGGGGACCTATTCTCAGTTCAGTGGTTTGCTGCTGGCATTCGCCTCTATATTTGCTGTATTCTGGCTGTGTCTCTCAGGAGCGATCTACATCCGGCTCCTGTCGGTCTGCACTTCTTTGCTTCATCCATCTTGTCTAATTGGGTGGCTGTATATGTATGGGCCACATGTGGGGCAGGCTCTGAATGGGTGTTCCTTCAGTCTCTGTTTTAATCTTTGCCTCTCCCTTCCCTGCCAAGGGTATTCTTTTTCCTCATTTAAAGAAGGAGTGAAGCATTCACATTTTGATCATCCGTCTTGAGTTTCGTTTGTTCTAGGGATCTAGGGTAATTCAAGCATTTGGGCTAATAGCCACTTATCAATGAGTGCATACCATGTATGTCTTTCTGTGATTGGGTTAGCTCACTCAGGATGATATTTTCCAGTTCCAACCATTTGCCTACGAATTTCATAAACTCGTTGTTTTTGATAGCTGAGTAATATTCCATTGTGTAGATGTACCACATTTTCTGTATCCATTCCTCTGTTGAAGGGCATCTGGGTTCTTTCCATTTTCTGGCTATTATAAATAAGGCTGCGATGAACATAGTGGAGCACGTGTCTCTTTTATATGTTGAGGCATCTTTTGGGTATATGCCCAAGAGAGGTATAGCTGGATCCTCAGGCAGTTCAATGTCCAATTTTCTGAGGAACCTCCACACTGATTTCCAGAATGGTTTTACCAGTCTGCAATCCCACCAACAATGGAGGAGTGTTCCTCTTTCTCCACATCCTCGCCAGCATCTGCTGTCACCTGAGTTTTTGATCTTAGCCAATCGCACTGGTGTGAGGTGAAATCTCAGGGTTGTTTTGATTTGCATTTCCCTTATGACTAAAGATGTTGAACATTTCTTTAGGTGTTTCTCAGCCATTCAGCATTCCTCAGCTGTGAATTCTTTGTTTAGCTCTGAACCCCATTTTTTAATAGGGTTATTTGTTTCCCTGCGGTCTAACTTCTTGAGTTCTTTGTATATTTTGGATATAAGGCCTCTATCTGTTGTAGGATAGGTAAAGATCTTTTCCCAATCTGTTGGTTGCCGTTTTGTCCTAACCACAGTGTCCTTTGCCTTACAGAAGCTTTGCAGTTTTGTTGATTCTTGATCTTAGAGCATAAGCCATTGGTGTTTTGTTCAGGAAAATTTCCCCAGTGCCCATGTGATCAAGACACTTCCACACTTTTTCTTCTGTTAGTTTGAATGTATCTGGTTTTATGTGGAGGTCCTTGATCCACTTGGACTTAGGCTTTGCACAGGGCAATAAGAGTGGGCTGATTTGCATTCTTCTACATGCTGATCTCCAGTTGAAGCAGCAGCATTTGTTGAAAATGCTATCCATTTTTTCCACTGGATGGTTTTAGCTCCTTTGTCAAAGATCAAGTGAACATAGGTGTGTGGGTTCATTTCTGGGTCCTCAATTCTGTTCCACTGATCCACCTGCCATAGGGATTTTCCTCTGTACCAATACCATACAATTTTATCAATATTGCTCTATAACACTGCTTGAGGTCAGGGATGGTTATTACCACAAAAGTTCTTTTATTGTTGAGTATAGTTTTCGCTAACCTGGGCTTTTTTTTATTCAAAATGAATTTGGATATTGTTCTTTCTAACTCTATTAGAATTGATTTCGAATTTTGATGGGGACTGCATTGAATTTGTAAATTGCTTTTGGCAAATGGCATTTTTACTATATTAATCCTGCGAATCCATGAGCATGGAAGGTCTTTCCATCTTCTGAGATCTTCTTTAATTTCTTTCCTCAGAGAGTTGAAATTCTTCTCATACAGATCTTTCACTTGTTGGTTAAAGTCACACTGAGGTGTTTTATATTATTTGGGACTATTGTGAAGGTTGTCATTTCCCTAATTTCTTTATCAGCATATTTATCCTCTGAGTAGACAAGGGCTACTCATTTGTTTGAATCAATTTTATACCCAGCCACTTTGCTGAAGTTATTTATCAGGCTTAGTAGTTCTCTATTGGAACTTTTGGAGTCACTTATGTATACTATCATATCATCTGCAATAGTGATATTTTGTGTTCTCCCTTTTCAATTTGTATCCCTTTGACCTTCTTTTATTGTCTGACTGCTCTGCCTATGACAAATACTTTATTGAAGAGTAGGGAGACAGTCGGTATACTTGTCTAGTCCCTGATTTTAGTGGGGTTGCTTCAAGTTTCTCTCCATTTAGTTTAATGTTAGCCCCTGGTTTGCTATATATATATTGCTTTTACTATGTTTAGGTGTGAACCTTGAATTCCTGATCTTGCCAGGACTTTTGGCACAAAGGGGTGTTGAATTTTGTCAAATGCTTTCTCAGCATCTAGTGGAATGATCATGTGGTTTTTTTTTTAATTTAAGTTTGTTTATATAGTGGATTACGTTGATACATTTCTGTATATTGAACCATCTCTCCTTCCCTGGGTTGAAGGTTATGTGATCATGATAGATGATCAGTTTAATGTGTTCTTGGATACTGATTGTGAGAATTTTATTGACTATTTTTGCATCGGGATTCATAAGGGAAATTTGTCTGAAGTTCTCTTTGTTTTGGGAGTCTGTGGCTGGTTTAGGTATAAGCTTAATTGTGGCTTCATAGAAAGAATTTGGTAGTACACTGTCTGTTCCTATTTTGTGGAATAGTTTGGACAGTATTGGTATGAGGTCTTATATGAAGGTGTGATAGAATTCTGCACTAGACCCATCTGGTCCTGGGCTCCTTTTAGTAGGGAGACTTTTAATAATTGATTCTATTGTTTTAGGAGTTATAGGGTAGTTTAGATTTATCTGATTTACCTTTGGAACATGGTGTCTGTCTAGAAAATTGTGCCTTTCCTCCAGATTTTCCAGTTTTGTTGAATATAGGCTTTTGTAGTAGGATATGATGTTTTTTTGAATTTCCTCAGATTCTGTTGTTCTGTCTCCCTTTTCATTTCTGATTTGTTAATTTGGATAATTTGTTAATTGGTTAATCTTGCCCAGTGTTTAGTCTGCATAGAGTTTATCTATATTGTTGATTTTCTCAAAGAACCAGCTCCTGGTTTTGTTGATTGCTTGTACAATTTTGCTGATTCTTTTGTTTCTACTTGGCTTACTTCAGTCCTGTGTTTGATTATTCCCTGCCTTCTATTCCTCTTGGGTGTATTTGCTTCTTTTTGTTGTAGAGCCTTTAGGTGTGCTGTCAAACTTTTTGGATGCACTCAGAGATATTAGTTTTCTTCTTAGCACTGCTTTCATTGTGTCCTATATATTTGAGTATGTTGTGTCTTCATTTTTATTAAACTCTAAGAAATTTTTAATTAGTTTCTTTATTTCTTTCTTCACTAAATTACCATTGAGTAGAGCGTCGTTCAAATTCCATGTATATGTAGATTTTCTGTAGTTTTTGTTGTTATTGAAGACCAGCCTTAGTCCCTGATGATCTGATAGGATGCGTGGGATTATTTCTATCTTCCTATATCTGTTGAGGTCTGTTTTGTGACTGACTATATGGTCAATTTTGGAGAAGGCACCATGAGGTGCTGAGAAGAATGGATATACTTTTCTTTTAGGATGAAATGTTCTATAAATAGCAGTTAAGTCCATTTGGTTCATAACTTCTGTTAGCTTCTCTATGTCTCCGTTTTACTTTCTGTTTCTATTATCTTCCCATTGATAAGAGTGGGGTGCTGAAATCTCCCACTATTATTGTGTGAGGTGTAATGTTTGCTTTGAGCTTTAGTAAGGTTTCTTTTATGAATGTAAGTGCCCTTGCATTTGGAGAATAGATATTTAGGATTGAGAGTTTATCTTGGTGGATTTTTCCTTTGGTGAATATGAAGTGCCCTTCCTTATCTTTTTTGATGATTTTTGGTTGAAAGTCAACTTTATTTGATATTAGAATGGCTACTTCAGCTTCTTTCCTCTGACCATTGGCTTAGAAATTTGTTTTTCTGCCTTTCACTCTGAGGTAGGTGTCTGTCTTTGTCTCTGGGGTGTGTTTTTGTATGCAGCAAAGTGCTGTGTCTTCTTTATGTATCTAGTTTGTTAGTATGTCTTTTTATTGAGGAATTGAATCCATTGATGTTAAGAGATATTAAGGAATAGTGATTGTTGCTTCCTGTTATTTTGCTGTTAGAGGTGGAATTGTGTTTGTTTGTCACTCTTTTTGTGTAGTTGCAAAGAGATTATTTTGTTGCCTTTTCTAGCATGTAACACTTCCTTGTGTTGGCATTTTCCATCTATTATCATTTGTAGGACTGGATCTGTAGAAAGATATTGTGTAAATTTGGTTTTGTCATGGAATATCTTGGTTTCTCCATCTATATTAATTGAGAGTTTTGCTGGATATAGTAGTCTGGGATGGCATTTGTGTTCTTTTAGCGTCTGTATGACATCTGCCCAGTTTCTTTTGGCTTTCATAGTCTCTGTTGAGAAGTCTGATGTAATTCTTGTAAGTCCACATTCATATGTTACTTGTCCTTTTTCCCTTATTGCTTTTAATATTCTTTGTTTTGTGCACTTGGTGTTATGTGACAGGAGGAATATCTTTTCTGGTTCAATCTATTTGGAGTTCTTTAGACTTTATGTATGTCTATGGGCATCTCTTTCTTTATGTTACGGAAGTTTTCTTCTATAATTTGGTTGAAGATATTTGCTGGCCCTTTAAGTCGGGAGTCTTCACTCTCTTCTATACTTATTATCCTTAGGTTTGATCTTCTCATTGTGTCCTGGATTTCCTTGATGTTTTGGGCTAGGAGGTTTTTGTGTTTTCTATGGTATCTTCTGCTCCTGAGATTCTCTCCAGGAGAATCTCTTGTATTCTGTTGGTGAGTCCTGATCTCTTCCCTAGGTTTTCTATCTCCAGCGTTGTCTCCCTTTGTACTTTTTTCTTGTTTCTATTTCCATTTTTAAATACTGGACAGTTTTGTTCAATTTCTTTGTTTGTCATTTGTGTTTTCCTGTAATTTTTAAGGGATTTTTCTGTTTTCTTTTTAAGTGTTTCTAATTGTTTGCTTGTGTTGTCCTGTATTTCTTTAAGCGAGTTATTTATGTCCTTCTTAAAGTCCTCCATCATCATCATAAAATGTTATTTTAAATCTAAGTATTACTCTTCCACTGTGTTTGGATATCCAGTGTTTGCTTTGGTGGGAGAATTGGGCTCTGATGATGCCAAGTAGTACTTGGTTTCTGTTGCTTAGTTTCTTGTGCTTGCCTCTCTTGCTGTCTCTGACAGTGGCTTGACCCTCCTGTAGGTCCACGTGTAACCACTCCTATAGACCTGTTTTCTTTCAGCCAGATCTGGGAACAGACAACTGCTCCTGAGTTTGGGTGACCTGAAGCCTCCAGCTGGGTTGCTTGGAGCAGAAGAGTTGGTCTTACCTTTGCTCACAGGTGTGTAGTCACTCCTGGCGACTGGCTTTCAGCTCTCATTGCAGGCAGAAACCTGAAGGGTCCTGCTCCTGACTGCTCCTAGGTCCCTGTGCCCAGGGGACACAGATGGCACTAGGCAATTTCCTCTTGGGTCAGGAATATGAGCAGAGATAGTCTTCTCTGAGTTCTCAGTGTGTCCTCACTTCTCAGCGTCCAGCTCTCTCCCCCATGGGATTTGGTTACAGGGAGATGTCTGACTGGCTCAGTTCAGTTCCAGATGCCGGGGCGACCAAGCTGGTTCCTTCTGCTGACTGCTCCTATATTCCTGTGTCCAGAGGCACTATTCAGTTTCCTCTTGTGCCAGGGATTTGGGCAGAGGTGGGCAGAAGTGGCAATCTGTGCTGCTGTCTCAGGATTCTCTGAACTTCTGGGTGTTCAGCTCTCTCACCCTTGGGATTTAGGTATACGGGGCTGTTGAATCAGTTCAGTTCATTTGCAGGCCTCTTTGTTTCTTTTTCCTTTCCTTCAGTTCTTTTTTTTTATTCTCTTTTCTATCATATTTTATTTTAATCTTATTTCTTATTATTATTTTAGATGACAGTTAGTTATTTAATTTTTCAATGACAGGGATGATGTGGCTTGAGTTGGGAGAGGAAAAGTTCTAATAGAACATTGATTTAAAAATAAATCTTCAATTTTTAAAAAGTAAGTAGAAAATATACACCCAAAGAAGACAGATCCCTTAATGGCAAGGTAGCTAGTTACTTTTATGAATTCATTTGGAGAATCTAGAAACACTTAAAAATTTCAGATCATTCTACTTGTTTAGATTTTGAATTAGATTAAAATAGCACATGACAATGAAAGTTACTTAAGATAACAAGATTAATAATAAATATTGACTTGAAACCTAAACAACACTGAAAGCACCAAATATACAGAAATAAGTAATGTGAAAACCTTATTATTTATGAAGCTTAAATTCCAGTTGGGCTCACACAAAAATCTATAAACTCTATGAAATGTTGGATGATAAAAAAAAGCAAGCAATGATATAGCATTGGAGTGCTGCAAATGTCAATACCATGGTCTACAAAGAAGGCCATATTTGAGTAGATATACATACTAGATGATGAAACAACTATGAGAAATCAGGGAAATCAAGGAGTAAACAAAGGTGAAGGAATAGGAAGTACAATTATACAACTTCAACAGAGTGATATCAGAAAGGAAAAATAGGAGTTAGTCACAGAATTATAGTCTGTGGTGGTTTGAATATGCTTGGCCCATGGGAAGTGACACTATTAGAAGGCATAATCTTATTGGAAAAATTATGTCACTCTGCTGGCTGGACTTAAAGTCTCCTAATACTCACGATCTACTACGTGCAGAAGAAAGTTTCCTCTTGGTTGCCTGCAGAATACAGTCTCACCCAGGATGCCTTTGGATCAAAAGGTAGAACCTTCTATCTCTTCTACCACCATGTCCGCCAGCCTGATGCCACGTTTCCTGCCATGATCTAAACCTCTGAAGCTGTAAACCAGTCCCAAATGAATGTTTGCTTTTATAAGAGTTGCCTTGGCCAAAACAATGGAAACCCTAAGAAAGAAGTTGTCCTCAGGCATGGGGTTTTTCTGAGATAGGCCTGGTCATGTGGGGCTTCATGGTTAACTCTAGTAGGAATATGAAAGACATTGTTGCTGAGGGTGATTTGAATTATGATGGCTTGAGTCAAATGGTTTGAGAGGAGAAGAATTTTAGTATGCTGCCTAGAGATTGTTTTGTGATATTTGGTGAAGAATGTTGCTTTTTGCCTTTGTTTGCAAAGTCTGCTTGAGCCCAAGGTACAAGATTAGTTACATTGACAAAGTACATCTCAAAAGCCTAGTTTAGACTTGATTGTGTGATTCACTCCGATCAAGCATAACAAACTGAGAAAAGAAAAATACATGCTGTGTAGTTCAGGTATTAAAGGGGCACCAAAAAGTAGAATGGAGTTAAATCCTGTGTTAGAGGAGATAAACAGATTAAGGGAGTGGTGACATCATAAGTTCCTACCCAGCTAAGCTTATTGTTTGTGCATTTGCAGTTGAACAAGGGGTAGTTATATCATGTTAGATTTTATTATAACCTGGATATTGTTTTCATTTTGACATAAGGAGATATGATTATGTGTCAAATCAACAAGGGATAGATTGTGATAGCTATTCACTCTTTTTTCTTTTTCTTTCTTTTTTTTTTTCTGGAGCTGAGGACCGAACCCAGGGTCTTGCGCTTGCTAGGCAAGCTCTCTACCACTGAGCTAAATCCCCAACCCCGATAGCTATTCATAGTAGTCAATTTGACTATATCTTGAATGAACTACAATCCAGAACTTATAAAGATTTTCTGAAAGGGTAAAGAGAGACTTAGGTCCAGGCATGGTGGTACATGCTTTGATCCTAGTAGTAGGAAACAGAGGCATGCAGATCTCTGAGTTAAGAGCAAGGTCCAGGACAGTGAAGAAACTGGAAAATAGAAAGCTGGTGATGATGCAACATAACAAGGCAGGTTCTTGCTTCAGCCCCAGCAAGCAGCAGAACTTGATGTAGTAAAACAAAGGTTGCATGTCCCAACACCAGAAAGCAAAAGAACTTGGTGTCTTCAGGTATGAGGCTCTGCCTTTAGGGTCAAGAGCAGAAGGGATTATTGGAACAATTGATGCTGGTTAGCTGGAGCTAAGAAATTATTGGTGATTAAGAAGAGAACAGCATTACTGAGTTGAAATCTTCTGGGAAGTGTTTTCTAAGAGTTAAAAAAAGGCTGTGTTCTAGAAATAACCAAAGTTGTACCTCATGCTATTGGTAATGTGTAAGAACCAACCAAGTAGTATGGTTTTGAAGGCATGAAGGGGTCATGGAAAGAAGTTGAGCATCTTGGCACTGTGAGAGGCCAGAAAAGGTCACTGGATAAGGTACAGCCTCAGATGCAATTGACTAACCAGGACTAAAGGGTCATGCAAAAAGTTGAGGCTTGGAACCATAAAGAGAGCCTATGAAAGGCTATTTGTAAAGCTTGGCTGTAGTGGAAGACCCAAGCATATTGGAGATGCCAGGATCATCAGATGACCACCAAAACAGCAGCAGCAATGGAGTGGTGTCAACTAGAGCTGAGAGTGCTACAGATGGCAAAGCTGGAGAAGTGACACAAGACCTTTGGAAGATCCCAGAAGGTCATGTTTGATTCCCAGATATTGGAACAAGTACCTGCAAAGTTGAAGTGTAAATAAAAACTTTAATCTAAATATATGTAAAAAATTAAAATTGGAGGCTATTTTACTTTAACCTAGCTAGTTCCCTAATAATGAAACAGAGAAATCAAGAATTATTTTCGAACTTCACCTCAGTACCTGGACAGCCTATCTTAATCTCCTAAACTAATCTGTCTATTCCCCAGCCAAAACTCCCATAGTATTTGCATTTAGGTCCTTTCATGCTTCAGATGAACTCTCAACATTCCTTTAGACTTTCCTTTTTAGTCAATCTCTTTTCTTTTTCCCATCTCTCCTTCCCTTGTCGCACAACAAGTTCCACTCTACTCTCTTTTCTGCCTAACCATTAAGTGGTCGACTTTTATTGACAAGGCAGAGAATGAGTGGTAACCATTGTTTATATAAACATAAGACAGAAGATTCTATACATAAGTTTTACAATGCTGTGTCTTTATCAAAATACGATATGAGGGCAGAAAAATTAGAATTTGATAACCTTTACATAGTATGCAAAAACATTATGTTTACATTGAAGTTGCTTTGGATACCCCAAGATACTGAGATACCAGAGCTATGGGATACCTGCTGAGGAAAGTTACTTACAAGTACTGGTACCAGTTCAAGAGAAAGTAGTTTGTTGTAGTCAACAAAGATGAAAGGAAATATAGATCCAAAGAGTGCTTTAACATCAAATGTGGAGATAGAGTTTGGAATTTTCCCAGCTGGATTTCTGCTCTACTTTGATCCAGTATTTCCTCGGTATGATGTTTTGGAATGTTTTTTTTAATTTACATATTATAGGGGACTGTAGTTACGAGATTGCACAAATCTCAAAAGAGACTTTGAACTTTGGACTTTTAAACATTGTTGAGACTGTGATAATCTATGGGGACTATTGAAGTAGGACTCAGTGTACTTTGCATTATGCCCCCCAAAGACTCATGTGTTTGAACAAGCTTGTGGGGACCAGGGAAAGGAATGTGGTGGCATGAATATGCTTCACCCATGGAAAGTGGCACTATTGGGAGATGTGCCCTTGTTAAAATGGATGTGGCTCTGTTGGAGAAAGTTTGTCACTACGGAGGCAGGCTTTGCAATCTCTTAGTGCTTCAGCTCTCCCCAGTATTAAAAGAGAGTCTGCTCCTAGCTGACTGAAAGAGAGTTTCCTCCTGACACCCTTCAGATGAACATCTTGAACTCTCGGCTAATGTAGCATGTCGGCCTGCATGGTGCCATGCTTTCTGCCATGATGATAATGGACTGAAATTCTGAAACTAGAAATCCCAATTAGACATTTACTTTTGTACAGATTGCCTTGGTCATGGTGTCTCTTCACAGCAACGAAACCCTAACTAAGTCACAGGCCTCTGTGTTGATGCATGCCTTTAATGCCATCAAAGGGAAAGAGGGGAAAATTGGTCTTAAGATTAAGGTCAGCCTCAAAAAATCAATAACTATACTCTCAAAGACAATAACTATGAGGTGGTTCCTGTAAAGCTTTGACAGCTATAGCAATACTTGTCATTTCTCTTATAAACTGGTGACTATTCTAAAAGTTTTATTATTTATAATTGAAAAGATTGGCCAAGTTTTCAAGTTGGAGATAAATAACCACTAATCTAAACAAGGGGAAATAGAACTCACTATTTGAAAATTAGCCAATCAGCAGTAAAAATGACTTTTGAAAGTCAGTCAATTACAAGCATATGTCTGAACTTACAACCTATCAGTGAGAAACCCATCTTCCTAATCAATTGGGAAGTATGTCAGTACAGTTTCCATGCTGCTACAAATGTTCCTGTTAACATCAGCTCCATGCTAGAGAACACAGTACGTAGGACAGCAGAAATGTCTTAATCTAACAGATTTCCAATTTTCAAAGTCACAATCGCTTGAATTCAGGCATCTTAAAATGTTATGTAACATACATGGTGGCTGTATGAGAGGATCAGATTTCTTTAACTTATCTATATCAGTTACAGGAATACTGCGGTCTTCTTCCTTTTTGCACAGTTATTGGTCAACTCTTGTTTTTGTGTGGCTTTGCAGTCTTTTTTTTTACTATTAACACTATTATTGGTTTCATGAGTTCACACTGGTGAGCCACAAATTCAACCGAACACCTGCACAGTCATCAACTTTAGTGTTTTCAATGCTTAAGATAGTTTCAAGTGTATATATTTATTTGTGTAAATTTTAACTCTGCCAATGTCAAAATATATGACAATAAAATGTTTTACGATGGATATTTACTAGATAAGAGAGTAAAATTTTCTGGGTCCTGCTAAGACTGAACGTGATTGTTGGGGGGAGGGCGGCAATGGGGGGAGGATGGGGAGGGGAACACCCATAAAGAAGGGGAGGGGGAGGGATTAGGGGGATGTTGGCCCTGAAACCGGGCAAGGGAATAACACTCGAAATGTAAATAAGAAATACTCAAGTTAAAAAAAAATAAAAAATAAATAAATAAATAAATTTTCTTCCTTTTTCCTTTCTTTCTCTCTACATTTTGCTCATGTTTTGAAGTTCTTTGTGCAGTATCCAAATATTGATATAATTTGACAATAACAGAAAATCAGGTTTAGGCATATAGACATGATATATAAAATGTCTACCCCGATTATTCTTCATGAATGAGTAGGCTTCTAAGAAAGAGGTAAGGAGATGGAAGGAATGGGGAGATGGTAAACTGTATTACGGATATTACATTAGGAAAGAATCTATTAGCAATGAAAATAGATAGATAGATGGATGGATAGATAGATAGATAGATAGATAGATAGATAGATAGATAGATAGATAGATAGACAGACAGACAGAAAACTAAAACTAACTTATGAAGAAATGTTATTATTGTAAAATAATCCAATATAGAGGCCACAAAGAATGCTGCTTACTGACTTGCTCCTCATAGCTTGCATTCTCAGAGATCCCAGGACCACTAGCTCATATGTGACACCAGCCACCACAGGTATGGCCTTTTTCCATATCAATCACTATTTAATAGAAAAATGTTACAGGTTTGCCTATGGCTGTATTTTATGGAGGTATTTTCTCATTGTGGTTTTCTCCTCTAAGATGAGTCTACCATAAAATGAGCCAGTATAAGCTCTGATTTTTTAAAAATCCTACCACAGAAAATTTGACTTCACAATGCATTATTTTCTTAATGAAATGATTTACTTAGAAGGTTAAAGGGTATAGGGAAGTGAAAACTCCATCAGGTGAATATTCAAAACATTGCTGTTTTTAGGAAAGTATTTTTAGGGTATATTGTGAAAGGTGCAAGTGTAAATAAAATTAACAAAATACAAATTATAAGAAATGTTTAGAGTTACAAAAACATTTAATCAAATAACGAAGCACCCAAAAAGTAGTGTTAGTGCATCCACATGCATTCTTCATTTTTTTAGCTCACAGAATTATTTTTGTGTGCTGAGTAAGTTCTATTGTTATTGGAAAGATTATATAAAATCATGCTCTAATTTTAGTATTTAATAATATCAGACCAAGTAATTCAAAAGTTCACAGATTTTGCTATAATTTTTATTATGGAAATTTTAAAATGGTTCTAACAAGTGCATTAGAAAAAAAAAAAAGAAACAGCTTACTGAAATCAGACTTAAGTTCTGAAGAAAACACTTGCAAAATGCCTCCTGATTTTTGAAATCATCACTTAAGTGGGTTCATCTCATTCTTCATACTTTTAGTATCTTTTTAGGAATAGCATTATGCAAATTGCAGAACAGCACAACTATTACTGAATTGATGAATGGATTAAATCAAAGTCTAGTGAAAATGTATTTTTGTGTCAACATATAATGCTGCTAAAACCCAAAAGTTAATCTTTAAACATACAATTGTTATAGTATTTTCAATTCCTATATTTGAGGTATATTTTAGATCCAGAAGACATTTTCTCTTTTATATTCACTAAATAGGAACAAGTATAGCTTACTCATGTTGTAGAACAGCGAGGGAAGAGAAACTGAATACATGCCATGTCATTTCTATTCAGAACCAGTTGTTTTAAAAGCTGCCCAACATTATTATATATGATCTAATCTTGAAAAGCTGTGGGGAATGGAAAGTCATTCTATAAAAGCTGGCATTGTGAGATTGAACAAATCAAATTTGAAGACAGTTCTTGGATTAGAGAACATTATTCAGTACAAGGAGGTAGTAGTACTAATAATGAACGTGGTGTATCTTTAATTAAATTCCACTAATGAACAATGTAGGTCATCAGTGTCCACTGTAGAATTTGTTATAATGAAAATGAGATACTGTCAGAAATTTTAAAAACAAACATTGAAAGTCAGTTAACTATTTATGAGTCATGAATTAGAAAGAATATAATGCAATGCAAAAGTGTGTACTTCACATAATCATTTAATTTAGATCATGATTCTTTGTCTGTGTCCTGAACAATCCTTCTCCATCTCAATGTGCACATGCAAAAACATTGGGAAGTTGCTCAAATTTAGTCGAATTTCTTGTATTTGTATTGCTCAAGTCTTATTATATTAATGAGGATTTTGTTTGTGAGTAATGATTAGAAGGTATAAACCACTTTACATATCAGAATGAAAGGTTCAGGAAAATATAGGAAGTATTTATAACTTTGTATTCTATTACTTATCTCTTTTGTGCCTGGTTTATAAATTTAACCATACCATTTCTATAGCTATACTAGTAAAACAAGAATTTATTGCATTCACTAATTTGTTTTTACAAGCAAATACTGGGAGCCTTTGACTATGTCCCTTATTGATAAAGGACAGCAACTGTACAGATGAGACCACCATTCATTTTAAGATTAAAATGTTATAATTCCATAATATTGTTTTCATCTTAACCCCTACCTCCTTCACAGATGTGACTATACTATGTATGCCGTTTATGCCTTCCCTTTTTGCATTGTATTAGATATGTGTACCCATTCATAAATAGTCCCTCTTCATCTTCTCTCTTTACCATTGTAAGCTTATTATTATATAATACACTCCTATGACTCACGATGTTATATCATGGTTACGCAAAACAAAGCTTCACTTCCTTACTTTCTGCATGCATAGTGTCCAGAATAGTGTTGATTCACCCTATACCCATATCTGAGCATTTTAGTCTAGCTGGGTTTTTTTTTCTTCTTCCCAACTGTTCTTTTTTGCTTTCCCATAATCCATTTCTCTTGCATCTGTCATGTGCTCACTCCCTCTGATCATCTTCATCCCCACCTCTATAAGTTTTATCCCTTCCCTCCATTCTTCCCTTCCACCATTTCCTATCTTATTTTTATTTCTATACTTCTTTTATGTGATAAAAGCTTATTTACAGAAAAGTTACTGTTTTGTGACACTTGACAGAAAAATATATAATATTGCATATATATAATACAGTGCTCGTTATGGGTTAGACAAATATTTATACACATCAATTAGTGTCACCTTATATCTGCTTATATGCACACTTTAGCCAGGATTTGATTGACTTGACTCCTTCTTGATGCATAGTTTGCCTGCCTTTTCAACTGAGGTGAGGAACTTTATAAGGGTAAAAGAATTTTCAAGTAGTAATTTATATTTCCTTTCTCAGTAATGAATTTAAACATGATCCTCATGAGAAAAGTTCTATTTTGTCTGTATGGAACATTCAAGTTCTTTCCTTGATATTCTATTGAGTTTTTATCCTGTATACATTTTTAATTTTGTGTACTGCAAGCCTCTCCAACTTTGTCTTAGAGTTGGTCATTAGGATGCCTTGCTGAATAGAGGAATTTAACTAAAATGCATGGGTCTGCCAATGTTTTAATTCTCAGAAAATTTTGAAATTGTTTTCCAAATTAAATATTATGAAAATCTCAGTATTAGTACTGACATGTTTCTAAGACCTCAAAGTTTCACCTGAACTTTGCCCTTAACCTTTATAGAATTCAATATTTTTTAGATAATGGAGAGTAAGAATTCAATTTAAGAATTGAATTTATGTGGCAAACTAATTGTTCAATCACCTTTATTCTACAGTGATCTCCAATACTACTTTGTGATTTATCAATTTGTAAAACAGTCAACTCCCGAAGTCTTATTCTGTATTTTGGTCAACATTTTTCTGTCTCTGTACAAATACCATATATTTTGCCTTGATATCTGTCATTAGTTTCTCCTTCCTATTCCTCCCATTCCTCTCATATAAAGGATGTGTAGTAACAACCTTTAGTGGCATTTATTCTTAGTGTTTTTTCTTTCAAAAATACTATTTCAAATTTTTATGAAAAAGTTGGCAATTATTGGTAAATGTGCATGGGATCACTGAAAATAGAAGAGATTTGATGCATATTTGACTATATTTTTATACTGATAGACTAAATATCTATTTTATGGCTTTATGGAAAATTTACTTCTCTCTTGAAGCATATACAGAAAAAAGAAGTGTTGAAGATTTCTTCTAATGTTTTGATTCAGTCAAAATTTGCATGTCCAGTTGATGAAGGTCCTTGTCCCCATTTGGTTTTTGATCAATCAATAAAGATGCCAATGGCCAGCTAAAGACTTGCGGGGGCAGGAGTCAGAAAGGACCAGAAGAGAATCACTGTGACTCAAGGTAGAAGAATAGGATGCAGGACAAACAAGAAATAAAGCCAACCAGGGTTGGGGATTTAGCTCAGCGGTAGAGCGCTTGCCTAGCAAGCGCAAGGCCCTGGGTTCAGTCCCCAGCTCTGAGAAAAAGAAAAAAAAAGAAATAAAGCCAACCAACCATGTGAGATTTTGAGTTAGTGGCCACTGACCACATACCTGGTTGGGCCTAGAGTAACAGGAGAAGGTTTAGGAGTGCCCAACCTTTGAGGTATCCAAGGTATTTTTAAAATAAGCTAAAATGTATGTGTCTTTCATTGGAGGATCCAAAGATAGCTCCTGAATGGGTCATATGTATGATCTGCTGGGAGCACAAAGTGGTGTAGCAAAAACTCAACCATAACATGTTAGCTCAATAAACCTGAATTCAATTACACGAGAACAGAAATATATCTTAGATATATAATCCAAGATATATATGTACTTTGAATTTTTCTAATACTTTATTTAAAATGTAAAAAGATATGGATATGGTTATAATTAACAATTTATTTATCCCACTGCATCCAGCATATTACTTATTTTTTGGACATTAAAACACCAGAAAAAGCATTAATGATTCTTTTATAGTGTATTTATGCTTAGTTCTCAAAATCTAATATACATTTTATAGTTAAAATACATCTAAGTTTAGTCTAACTTCATTCCAAATGACCAAATTCCACCATATGACCAGTGACTGTTGTATTGGGCAGTACAGTTGGAGAACCACATATGACCAGGGGCTGTGGTATTGAATAGTGTCTGTGTCATTAGACAATGAAGTTTACAGACCCTCTATCTTTCCATTGTGGTTGTTTCTTAAGTCAAGAAATACACAAATGGATGGAACTGGAAAATATCATCCTGAGTGAGGTAAAATAATCACAGAAAAACACACAGGGCATGCACTCATTGATAAGTGGATATTGGCCAAATGCTCGAATTACCCTGGACGCACAGAACACATGAAACTCAAGAAGGATGACCAAATGCTAATGTTTTACTCCTTCTTTAAAAGGGGAACAAGAATACCCTTGGGAGGGAATAGGGAGGCAAAATTTAGAACAGAGGCAGAAGGAACACCCATTCAGAGCCTGCCCCACATGTGGCCCATGCATATACAGCCACCAAACTAGATAAGATGGATGAAGCAAAGAAGTGCCGGCCGACAGGAACAGGATATAGATCACTCCTGAGAGACACACCCAGAATACAGCAAATACATAGGCGAATGCCATCATTAAACCACTGAACTGAGAACAGGACCCCTGTTGAAGGAATCTTAGAAAGGACTGAAAGAGCCTGAAGGGGCGTGAGACACCATAGAACAATGCCAAAGAACCACAGCTTCCAGGGACTAAGCCACTACCCAAAGACTGTACATGGACTGACCCTGGGCTCCAACTGCATACATAGCAATGAATAGGCTAGTAAGAGCACCAGTGCAAGGGGAAACCCTTGGTCCTGCCAAGACTAAACCACCAGTGAATGTGATTGTTGTGGGGAGGGCAGTAATCGGGGGAGGATGGGGAGGGGAACACCCATAGAGAAGGGGAGGGGAGGGGAAAAGGTTAGGGGGATTTTTGGCCCGGAAACTGGGAAGGGAAATATCAATCGAAATGTAAATAAGAAATACTCAAATTAATAAAGATGAAAAAAAAGAACAAAAAAAAAAAAAAAGAAATACACTTGAGCCAAAAAAGCCATGACTCTATCATTATCCCCAGTTGTAAGGAAATAAAGTAAAATTACCATGAGTTAAAGACTGGCTTTTGCTTATTGGGTCCTCTCTCAAAAGAAAAGAACGAGAGAAAAGAGAGAGAGAGATAGGAAGGAAGGGAGAAAATTTGGGAGAGAGGGAGTCAGGGAGAAAAGGGAGATAGCAAAAATCAAATAAAATAAGAAAGTAACCTGTAAGTGAGCCCTGTGTTTGACTGTTCCTATACAGGTTTTGAATATTGAAAATACATTCTTTTTTTTTTCTTTTATGATTTTTTTTTATTAACTTGAGTATTTCTTATATACATTTCGAGTGTTATTCCCTTTCCCGGTTTCCGGGCAAACATCCCCGTCCCCCCTCCCCTTCCTAATGGGTGTTCCCCTCCCAACCCTCCCCCCATTGCCGCCCTCCCCCCATAGACTAGTTCACTGGGGGTTCAGTCTTAGCAGGACCCAGGGCTTCCCCTTCCACTGGTGCTCTTACTAGGATATTCATTGCTACCTATGGGGTCAGAGTCCAGGGTCAGTCCATGTATAGTCTTTAGGTAGTGGCTTAGTCTCTGAAAGCTCTGGTTGCTTGGCATTGTTGTACTTTTGGGGTCTCGAGCTCCTTCAAGCTCTTCCAGTTCTTTCTCTGATTCCTTCAATAGGGGACCTATTCTCAGTTCAGTGGTTTGCTGCTGGCATTCGCCTCTGTATTTGCTGTATTCTGGCTGTGTCTCTCAGGAGCGATCTACATCCGGCTCCTGTCGGTCTGCACTTCTTTGCTTCATCCATCTTGTCTAATTGGGTGGCTGTATATGTATGGGCCACATGTGGGGCAGGCTCTGAATGGGTGTTCCTTCAGTCTCTGTTTTAATCTTTGCCTCTCCCTTCCCTGCCAAGGGTATTCTTTTTCCTCATTTAAAGAAGGAGTGAAGCATTCACATTTTGATCATCCGTCTTGAGTTTCGTTTGTTCTAGGGATCTAGGGTAATTCAAGCATTTGGGCTAATAGCCACTTATCAATGAGTGCATACCATGTATGTCTTTCTGTGATTGGGTTAGCTCACTCAGGATGATATTTTCCAGTTCCAACCATTTGCCTACGAATTTCATAAACTCGTTGTTTTTGATAGCTGAGTAATATTCCATTGTGTAGATGTACCACATTTTCTGTATCCATTCCTCTGTTGAAGGGCATCTGGGTTCTTTCCATTTTCTGGCTATTATAAATGAGGCTGCGATGAACATAGTGGAGCACGTGTCTCTTTTATATGTTGAGGCATCTTTTGGGTATATGCCCAAGAGAGGTATAGCTGGATCCTCAGGCAGTTCAATGTCCAATTTTCTGAGGAACCTCCAGACTGATTTCCAGAATGGTTTTACCAGTCTGCAACCCCACCAACAATGGAGGAATGTTCCTCTTTCTCCACATCCTCGCCAGCATCTGCTGTCACTTGAGTTTTTGATCTTAGCCAAACGCACTGGTGTGAGGTGAAATCTCAGGGTTGTTTTGATTTGCATTTCCCTTATGACTAAAGATGTTGAACATTTCTTTAGGTGTTTCTCAGCCATTTGGCATTCCTCAGCTGTGAATTCTTTGTTTAGCTCTGAACCCCATTTTTTAATAGGGTTATTTGTTTCCCTGCGGTCTAACTTCTTGAGTTCTTTGTATATTTTGGATATAAGGCCTCTATCTGTTGTAGGATTGGTAAAGATCTTTTCCCAATCTGTTGGTTGCCGTTTTGTCCTAACCACAGTGTCCTTTGCCTTACAGAAGCTTTGCAGTTTTATGGGATCCCATTTGTCGATTCTTGATCTTAGAGCATAAGCCATTGGTGTTTTGTTCAGGAAATTTTTTCCAGTGCCCATGTGTTCCAGATGCTTCCCTAGTTTTTCTTCTATTAGTTTGAGTGTGTCTGGTTTGATGTGGAGGTCCTTGATCCACTTGGACTTAAGCTTTGTACAGGGTGATAAGCATGGATCGATCTGCATTCTTCTACATGTTGCCCTCCAGTTGAACCAGCACCATTTGCTGAAAATGTTATCTTTTTTCCATTGGATGGTTTTGGCTCCTTTGTCAAAAATCAAGTGACCATAGGTGTGTGGGTTCATTTCTGGGTCTTCAATTCTATTCCATTGGTCTATCTGTCTGTCTCTGTACCAATACCATGCAGTTTTTATCACTATTGCTCTGTAATACTGCTTGAGTTCAGGGATAGTGATTCCCCCTGAAGTCCTCTTATTGTTGAGGATAGCTTTAGCTATCCTGGGTTTTTTGTTATTCCAGATGAATTTGCAAATTGTTCTGTCTAACTCTTTGAAGAATTGGATTGGTATTTTGATGGGGATTGCATTGAATCTGTAGATTGCTTTTGGTAAAATGGCCATTTTTACTATATTAATCCTGCCAATCCATGAGCATGGGAGATCTTTCCATCTTCTGAGGTCTTCTTCAATTTCTTTCCTCAGTGTCTTGAAGTTCTTATTGTACAGATCTTTTACTTGCTTGGTTAAAGTCACACCGAGGTACTTTATATTATTTGGGTCTATTATGAAGGGTGTCGTTTCCCTAATTTCTTTCTCGGCTTGTTTCTCTTTTGTAGAGAGGAAGGCAACTGATTTATTTGAGTTAATTTTATACCCAGCCACTTTGCTGAAGTTGTTTATCAGCTTTAGTAGTTCTCTGGTGGAACTTTTGGGATCACTTAAATATACTATCATGTCATCTGCAAATAGTGATATTTTGACCTCTTCTTTTCCGATCTGTATCCCTTTGATCTCCTTTTGTTGTCTGATTGCTCTGGCTAGAACTTCAAGAACTATATTGAATAAGTAGGGAGAGAGTGGGCAGCCTTGTCTAGTCCCTGATTTTAGTGGGATTGCTTCAAGTTTCTCTCGATTTAGTTTAATGTTAGCAACTGGTTTGCTGTATATGGCTTTTACTATGTTTAGGTATGGGCCTTGAATTCCTATTCTTTCCAGGACTTTTATCATGAAGGGGTGTTGAATTTTGTCAAATGCTTTCTCAGCATCTAATGAAATGATCATGTGGTTCTGTTCTTTCAGTTTGTTTATATAATGGATCACGTTGATGGTTTTCCGTACATTAAACCATCCCTGCATGCCTGGGATGAAGCCTACTTGATCATGGTGGATGATTGTTTTGATGTGCTCTTGAATTCGGTTTGCCAGAATTTTATTGAGTATTTTTGCGTCGACATTCATAAGGGAAATTGGTCTGAAGTTCTCTTTCTTTGTTGTGTCTTTGTGTGGTTTAGGTATAAGAGTAATTGTGGCTTCGTAGAAGGAATTCGGTAGGGCTCCATCTGTTTCAATTTTGTGGAATAGTTTGGATAATATTGGTATGAGGTCTTCTATGAAGGTTTGATAGAATTCTGCACTAAACCCGTCTGGACCTGGGCTCTTTTTGGTTGGGAGACCTTTAATGACTGCTTCTATTTCCTTAGGAGTTATGGGGTTGTTTAACTGGTTTATCTGTTCCTGATTTAACTTCGATACCTGGTATCTGTCTAGGAAATTGTCCATTTCCTGAAGATTTTCAAATTTTGTTGAATATAGGTTTTTATAGTAAGATCTGATGATTTTTTGAATTTCCTCCGAATCTGTAGTTATGTCTCCCTTTTCATTTCTGATTTTGTTAATTTGGACGCACTCTCTGTGTCCTCTCGTTAGTCTGGCTAAGGGTTTATCTATCTTGTTGATTTTCTCAAAGAACCAACTTTTGGTTCTGTTGATTCTTTCTATGGTCCTTTTTGTTTCTACTTGGTTGATTTCAGCTCTGAGTTTGATTATTTCCTGCCTTCTACTCCTCCTGGGTGTATTTGCTTCTTTTTGTTCTAGAGCTTTTAGGTGTGCTGTCAAGCTGCTGACATATGCTCTTTCCTGTTTCTTTCTGCAGGCACTCAGCGCTATGACTTTTCCTCTTAGCACAGCTTTCATTGTGTCCCATAAGTTTGAGTATGTTGTATCTTCATTTTCATTAAATTCTAAAAAGTTTTTAATTTCTTTCTTTATTTCTTCCTTGACCAGGTTATCATTGAGTAGAGCATTGTTCAATTTCCACGTATATGTGGGCATTCTTCCCTTATTGGTATTGAAGACCAGTTTTAGGCCGTGGTGGTCCGATAGCACACATGGGATTATTTCTATCTTTCTGTACCTGTTGAGGCCCGTTTTTTGACCAAGTATATGGTCAATTTTGGAGAAAGTACCATGAGGAGCTGAGAAGAAGGTATATCCTTTTGCTTTAGGATAGAATGTTCTATAAATATCCATTAAGTCCATTTGGCTCATGACTTCTCTTAGTCTGTCGACATCACTGTTTAATTTCTGTTTCCATGATCTGTCCATTGATGAGAGTGGGGTGTTGAAATCTCCCACTATTATTGTGTGAGGTGCAATGTGTGTTTTGAGCTTTAGTAAGGTTTCTTTTACGTATGTAGTTGCCCTTGTATTTGGGGCATAGATATTTAGGATTGAGAGTTCATCTTGGTTGATTTTTCCTTTGATGAATATGAAGTGTCCTTCCTTATCTTTTTTGATGACTTTTAATTGAAAATTGATTTCATTTGATATTAGAATGGCTACTCCAGCTTGCTTCTTCTGACCATTTGCTTGGAAAGTTGTTTTCCAGCCTTTCACTCTGAGGTAGTGTCTGTCTTTGTCTCTGAGGTGTGTTTCCTGTAGGCAGCAGAATGCAGGGTCCTCGTTGCGTATCCAGTTTGTTAATCTATGTCTTTTTATTGGGGAGTTGAGGCCATTGATATTGAGAGATATTAAGGAATAGTGATTATTGCTTCCCGTTATATTCATATTTGGATGTGAGGTTATGTTTGTGTGCTTTCATTCTCTTTGTTTTGTTGCCAAGACGATTAGTTTCTTGCTTCTTCTAGGGTATAGCTTGCCTCCTTATGTTGGGCTTTACCATTTATTATCCTTTGTAGTGCTGGATTTGTAGAAACATATTGTGTAAATTTGGTTTTGTCATGGAATATCTTGGTTTCTCCATCAATGTTAATTGAGAGTTTTGCAGGATACAGTAACCTGGGCTGGCATTTTCGTTCTCTTAGGGTCTGTATGACATCAGTCCAGGATCTTCTGGCCTTCATAGTTTCTGGCGAGAAGTCTGGTGTGATTCTGATAGGTCTCCCTTTATATGTTACTTGACCTTTTTCCCTTACTGCTTTTAATATTCTTTCTTTATTTTGTGCGTTTGGTGTTTTGACAATTATGTGATGGGAGGTGTTTCTTTTCTGGTCCAATCTATTTGGAGTTCTGTAGGCTTCTTGTATGTCTATGGGTATCTCTTTTTTTAGGTTAGGGAAGTTTTCTTCTATGATTTTGTTGAAGATATTTACTGGTCCTTTGAGCTGGGAGTCTTCACTCTCTTCTATACCTATTATCCTTAGGTTTGATCTTCTCATTGAGTCCTGGATTTCCTGTATGTTTTGGACCAGTAGCTTTTTCCGCTTTACATTATCTTTGACAGTTGAGTCAATGATTTCTATGGAATCTTCTGCTCCTGAGATTCTCTCTTCCATCTCTTGTATTCTGTTGGTGAAGCTTGTATCTACAGCTCCTTGTCTCTTCTTTTGGTTTTCTATATCCAGGGTTGTTTCCATGTGTTCTTTCTTTATTGCTTCTATTTCCATTTTTAATTCCTTCAACTGTTTGATTGTGTTTTCCTGGAATTCTTTCAGGGATTTTTGCGATTCCTCTCTGTAGGCTTTTACTTGTTTATTAATGTTTTCCTGTGCTTCCCTAAGTGTGTTCATGTCTTTCTTGAAGTCCTCCAGCATCATGATCAAATATGATTTTGAAACTAGATCTTGCTTTTCTGGTGTGTTTGGATATTCCATGTTTGTTTTGGTGGGAGAATTGGGCTCCGATGATGGCATGTAGTCTTGGTTTCTGTTGCTTGGGTTCCTGCGCTTGCCTCTCGCCATCAGATTATCTCTAGTGTTACTTTGTTCTGCTATTTCTGACAGTGGCTAGACTGTCCTATAAGCCTGTGTGTCAGGAGTGCTGTAGACCTGTTTTCCTCTCTTTCAGTCAGTTCTGGGGACAGAGTGTTCTGCTTTCGGGAGTGTAGTTTTTCCTCTCTACAGGTCTTCAGCTGTTCCTGTGGGCCTGTGTCTTGAGTTCACCAGGCAGCTTTCTTGCAGCAGAAAATTTGGTCTTACTTGTGGTCCCGAGGCTCAGGTTCGCTCGTGGGGTGCTGCCCAGGGGCTCTCTGCAGCGGCAGCAACCAGGAAGACCTGTGCCGCCCCTTCTGGGAGCTTCAGTGCACCAGGGTTCCAGATGGTCTTTGGCTTTTTCCTCTGGCGTCCGAGATGTGTGTGCAGGGAGCAGTCTCTTCTGGTTTCCCAGGCTTGTCTGCCTCTCTGAAGGTTTAGCTCTCCCTCCCACGGGATTTGGGTGCAGAGAACTGTTTATCAGGTCTGTTTCCTTCAGGGTCCTGCGGTGTCTCTGGCAGGGGTCCTGCCGCTCCTGGGCCCTCCCCCACGGGAGCCCAGAGGCCTTATACAGTTTCCTCTTGGGCCAGGGATGTGGGCAGGGGTGAGCAGAGTTGGTGGTCTCTTCCGCTCTGCAGCCTCAGGGCTGCCCACCTGACCAGGCGGTTGGGTCTCTCTCTCACAGGGTCTGGGGGCAGAGAGCTGCTGCGGGCCGGGATCCGCGGGTGTGGGACTTCCCGAAAAATACATTCTTTTAATGAAGCTTACTGTTCTACTCTTGCTAGAAAAAAATTATAATATTTTGTCTGCTTAATCTGTTAAAACATGAAAGGATTGTTATTAATCTAAGAGCCTTGAGAGAGTTCCATTTCAGTTTACTTAATCTGGGACACATAAGTTTTTCAGGCTTTTCATTTCTCAAGTTTATATATTTGTACTCTTTGTAATTACTATAATGTTTCAACAGTTTGTAGGTTATGATCAAGAAAACAAACACAGCTGTTTAATATCCTATTTTGACTTTTACTAACTAGTTTCACAGTTCTGAGCTAGATTATTCACCAGAGTTGTTGTCTTCGTTATTATCAGGGATATTGAAAGCAGATAAGTTATTTGATTATAGGGAACATAAAACACTATGTTCTCTAGTTTTGGTACAATATGAGGTAATCATCTCTTGGAAAGTTAATATGTTGGAGGATTGATCCTCACTGATGTGGTATAGGGGTAGTGGCATTGGAGACCCTGACCATTACAAAAATTAGGCAGCATCAACATAGGACTCTGACATTCTCCTGAAAGAGTTGCTCTATAAAATAAAGCCAAATTAGTCATTTTCTTTTCCTCCTTTTCTACGTATTCATATGATGGTGTTCTCTCAGAACCATTGTCACTACTGTAATAACTGTGCTTTGAAAATCTCTCCAGAGCCAGGCTAATAAGAACACCAGAACTTATACTTTTCAGAATCATAAGTAAAATGAAATCTCTTTTCTTTATTTGTTAACTAGCATCAGGTATTTCATTGTAGTATTTTTTTCTTGTAGTAATATAAACCTCCCATAAGATGTGGTATATTTTATACAGATTATTATTATTGTTATTACTATTATTATTATTATATTATCAATGTCTATTGCAATAACATATTTTGCTTATTAAAATCCATATTTTCTGTTACTTGTATTGCTTTCCACATTTATTTTAGTTATAGTAAAGAATGCCACATCGAGAATTACATTAACATCCTGATCATTTATATGTCCCATGCTTCATATTTTGATCTGGTTATTTTATACAACATTTAGCTCATTAGCTTGCATAAATCTCTACTTAATCTATCCATGGAAAGTTGTTTATTTTAGAAAGGCATCTATGTTTCTATCATCCTGAATTTTATTTATAAATTTATTATTTGATGATTTTTTATTTCAGTGCTCACAAAATATCTTTATATCACATATCAACTGCACACAATAATGTGCTCCATCACTATAAGAGTTTCATTTACGGACTCAACCTTGTGCAGCCTAGGCTTGCCATTTGAGTCTGATGTGGTCTGGACCCACCCTGCTCTGTACTACTACTTGTCTTTGTGTCAAGATGCCTGAGGAAGTGTACCATGGAGAGGAAGAGGTGGAGACCTTTGCCTTTCAGGCGGAAATTGCCCAGCTCATGTTCCATCATAAATACTTTCTACTCAAACAAAAATATTTTCCTCTGGGAGTTGATCTCTAATGCTTCTGATACCCTGGACAAGACTTGGTATGACAGCCTGATGGAACCTTCTAAATTGGACAGAGGGAAAGAGCTGAAAAATTGACATCATCCCCAATCCTCAGGAGTGCATGCTGACTGTGGTGGAAACAGGCATTGTCATGATCAAGGTTGACCTCATAAATAACTTGGGAACCATTGTTAAGTTTGGTACAAAGGCATTCCTGGAGGCTCTCCAGACTAATGCAGACATCTCCATGACTGAGCAATTTGGATTCAGATTCTATTAAGCCTATCTAGTGGCAGAGAAAGTGGTTTTGACCACAAAGCACAACAATGACGGGCAGTATGCCTGAGAGTCTTCTGCTGGTGGATCCTTCACCATCTGTGCAGACCATGGTGAGCTCATTGGCTGAGATACCAAAGTGATCCTTCACCTCAAAGAAGACCAGAGTACTTAGAAGAAAGGAGGGTCAAAGAAGTGGTAAGGAAACACTCATATTTCATAGGTTATCCCATTTCCCTCTACTTGGAGAAAGCATGAGAGAAGGAGATTAGTGATGATGAGGCAGAGGAAGAGAAAGGTGAGAAAGAGGAGGAAGATAAGGAAAATGAGGAGAAGCCTAAGATTGAGGCTGTGGAATATGATGAAGAGAAAGAGAACAACAAAGATAAGAAAAAGAAAACAAAGAAGATCAAAGAGAAGTACATTGACCAGGAAGAGCTGAATAAGATGAAGCCTATCTGGACCAGAAATCCAGATGACACCAATCAAGAGGAATATACAGAATTCTATAAGAGCCTCAGCAATGATTAGCAAGCCATCATTTGGCCATCAAGCATTTCTCTGTAGAAGGGCAGTTGGAATTTAAGGCATTGTTCTTCATTCCCCAGTGAACTTCCTTTGACATTCTTGCGAACAAGAAGAACAACAACATCAACTTGTATGTCTTTTGTGTGTTCATCATGGACAGCTGTGATGAGATGATATCTGAGTACATCAACTTCATCCATGGTGTGGTTTCTTTTGATGACCTGCCCCTGAACATCTCCCGAGAAATGCTCCAGCAGAGCAAGATCCTGAAAGTCATCCACAAAAACATTGCAAAGAAGTACCTTGAGCTCTTCTCTGAGTGGGCTGAAGACAAAGAGAACTACAAGAAATTTAATGAGGTGTTCTCCAAGAATTTAAAGCTTGGAATCCATGAGGATTCCACTAGCCATCGCCCACCAACCTCTCTGAGCTCCTTCTCCATCATACTTCTCAGTCTGGAGATGAGATGACTTCCATGTCAGAGTATGTGTCTCATATGAAGGAGACACAGAAGTCTATCTACTACTATATCACTGGTGAGAACAAAGAGGAAGTGTCCAACTCTCCCTTTATGTAGCGTGTGCAGGAACAGGGCTTTGAGTTGGTATATATTATTTAGTCTATTGATGAGTACTGCATGCAGCATCTCAAGGAATTTGATGGAAAGAGCCTGGTCTTGGTTACTAAGGAGGGCCTGGTGCTACCAGAGGATGAGGAAGAGAAGAAAATGGAGGAGAGCAAGGCAAAGTTTGAGAATCTCTGTAAGCTCATGAAGGAAATCTTGGACCAGAAGGTTGAAAAAGTGAAAATCTCCAATAGGCTTGTGTCTTCACCCTGATGCATTATGACCAGCACCTATGGCTGGACAGTCAACATGGAACAGATCCTGAAGGACCAGGCACTGTGAGACAACTCTACAATGGGCTACATGATGGCCAGCGAACACCTAGAGATCAACCCTGACCACCCCATTTTGGAGACCCTGAGGCAGAAGGATGAGACCGACAAATACAACAAAGCTGTCACGGACCTGGTGGTGCTGCTGTTTGAAACTGCTCTTCTTTCCTCTGGCTTCTCACTTGAGAATCCTCAAACCCACTCCAACCACATCTCCCACATGATCAAACTAGGCCTGGGCATTGATGAAAATGAGGTCACTGCAGAAGAGCCCAGTGTTGCTGTTCCTGATGAGATCCTCCCACTGGAGGGTGATGAGGATGCTTCTCACATGGAAGAAGTAGATTAAGGGTTCCTGGGAAGCCCATGTTCTCTGTATAGTATTCCAGTGATTCCCCCAACAGCCATGACTGGCCCAGACCCTCCCGGTTCTCTAATCATATCTACAAGATTCTTTTCTATCCAATCATTGAGCCTCAAGGCAGGAAGATTCCCTTTCCGCAAAATAGCATGGTTGGGTGTTACTTGTTGTTTGTTTTATTTTGTTCTGAGATTAAAAGTATGCAAAAAAAGAGTTTCACTTATGTATACATAATATAAACACACACACAGAGAAAGAGAGACAGACAGGCAGACAGACAAATAGACAGACAGACGGTCACAGACACCTTTTAGACTGCAGTAGTCTCTTCTTGACTTTAAGGTCTTCAGTTATAGTAATATCCACACTAAGGGTAAATATGGTGTTTTTTTGTATGCCTAACAATTTTTATTAAAAATACATTTCTGAAATTCCTGACACCATTCATCCCTACTTTCATGAGACCTACAGATCATGAACCGCAGAGATCTGCAGGTCTAAAAACATACAGCCCAAAAATACCCATCAGAAGTCAGCCACACAAGGGTCATTGAGGTTTAACCAACTCCCAATACCTACTACAAAAAGAACATCTAGGTACATAGACGGGTAATGTCCTATGAAAGATTGCAAGTAACATGACCAAAACACAAGAAATATCTGAAAATCCAATCTCATAAAGACGATAGAAGACTTTAAGGAGGAAATGAATAAATCCCTTAAAGAAATACAGGAAAACATAATTAAACAGATAGAGGTCTTTAAAGAAGAAAGAAATAAATCACTTATCAGCACACAGAAAGGGGTTGGGAATTTTGCTCAGTGATAGAGAGCACTTGCCTAGCAGGCACAAGGCCCTGGGTTCGGTCCTCAGCTTGGAAACACACACACACACACACACACACACACACACACACATACACAGAGAGAGAAAAATGCAATTTAAAAAGTCAAGGAAATAAAGCTGTACAAGTCTTGAACGTATAAACAGAATCAATCAAGAAAATACACCATGAGAAAATTAAACAGAGAAATAGAAAAACTAACAGACATTATGAATAAAATAGACCTAAAAGACATCTATAGAATATTTCATCCAAACACAAAATAATATACCTTCTTGACATCTCATGGATTCTTCTCCAAAACTGACCATATACAAGAAACTTGAAATAATGCCTTTTATCTTATTAGACCACCATGGATTAAAGCTGGACTTTAACAACTGAAACACAAAAAAGCTTACACACCCATGGAAACTAAACAACTCTCTACTCAATGATCTCTGAGCCATGAAGAAATTAGATAAAAAGGAATTAAACACTTGTTAGAATTCAATGAAAATGAAGGCACAACATATCCAAATTCATGAGACACAATGAAAGCATTGATAAGAGAAAAGTTCATAGCACTAAGTGCCTCCATAAAGAAATTAGAAAGTTTTCATATCAGCAATTTAAAAGTACACCTGAAAGCTCTAGAGGGAAAAAAAGAAGCAAGAACCCTAATGCAGGAAATAAATCAAAATTGAGGCAGAGATCAGTTAGAAACAAAGAAAATAATACAAAGATTCAAGGAAATCAAGAGGTGGTGGTTCTTTGAGAAAATCAACAAGATAAATATAGCTTGAGCCAACCTAACCAAGAAACACAGAGTCAGTATCCAAATAAATAAATTCATAATAATTGACATTGAGGCAATTCAAAGAATCATTAGGTCTTACTTCAAAAGACTACTCCACAAAGTTGGAAGAATCTTAACGAAATGGACAATTTTCTAGACAAATACCACTTACGAATGTTAAATTAAGACAAATCAAACTATTTAAATAACACTATAATGACTAAAGAAATAGAAATAGAAGCAGTCCTTAAAGGTCAGCAAACCAAAAAAAAAGACAAAAAACAAAACAAAAAACAAAAACAAAAAACAAAAAACAAAAAACAAAAACAAAGACCTCAATGCCAAAGCAACACTGCCAAACTCTGTCTATGAAGCGACATTCAGCCTGATACCTCAACCACACAGAGACATAACAAAGAAAAGGTACTTCAGAGTGATATCTCCTGTGTACATTGATGCAAAAATACTCAATAAGATATTTACAAACTGAATCCAGGAACACATCAAACACATCATTCCTTTAGATCAAGTACACTTCATCCCAAGGGGTAAGGGATGGTTCAATATACAAAACAATGATCAATGTGATCCACCACAATGTAATCCACTGCATGATCATTTGATAAAATCAAATTCCCCTTCATGTTAAAATTATGAGAGAAATTAGGGATACAGGGCACATACCTAAACCTAATCAAAGCAATATACAGCAAGCCAACAGCCAACATCAAACAACTAGTGAGAAATTTAAAACAATTCCACCACTAAATCAAGAACAAAACTACTTTGCCCACTTTCTCCCTATCTATTCAATATGGTGTTCCTGTAAAGTTATAAAAATTAAAATGTCGTCTTTTATCCCCACTTGGTTGTTACCAAGTCAGGCTTCACCATGCCAGAAATATACACATCCCAATTCTGTAGCGGCCCAGTGTCTCTGACACCACACACTCTCCCAAACCAAATTCTCCACAAGAAAGAACACACAACACAATAACCCCTGATCCAACTGATAAGATAGAATTCCCCACCTAAACATACAAAGCCCTGTAAACATCCATCCCTTAAGAATATTCATAACAACCTGTAAGTACACAGAGTGGAATCTTAACATCAGCCTCCATGTTCTGTCCACAGCTTTTCTGCCTTCTCAATCCAGTCTCCTCCTCTTCCCTCAAACGTTTTTCCTGCCCATCCTTCCTTCTCGTCCAGTGACAGGCCTCATTCTATCTTGTACCCGCCTTCATCTGCATAATGAAATCATCCCACAATATGGTACTGGAATTTCTAACCAGAGAAATAAGACAACTAAAGGAGATCAAGGGCAGGCAAATTGGAAAGGAAGAAAGCTCTTACAGTTGAGAAGCACATTCAGCAAAGTGGCTATATAAAAAAATTAACTCAAAGAAGTCAGTAGCCCTCCGTTATACAATAAATTATAAACAGGCTGACAAAGAAATTAAGATGAAAAGAAATTAATGTCAGCCTTTACAATACCAACAAACAATATAAAATGTCTTGGTGTAACCCTAATCAAGCAAGTGAAAGATCTTTAAGACAAGAACTTCCAATCCCTGTAAAAAAAAAAAAAAAAAAAAAAAAAAAAAAAAAAAAAAAAAAAAAAAAAACAAAGAATATATCAGAAGCTGGAAAGATCTCCCATGCTCATGGTGGGGATTAAGATAGTAAATATGGTCATTTTTAAAAAAGCAATCTACAGATTCAGTACAATTTTCATAGAAATTTTTAACACGCTTTTACAGACTTTGAACAAGAAATTCTCAACTTCATATGAAAAAATCAGTACCCAGGAAAACCAAAATAATTCTAAGCAATAAAGTAACTTCAGGATAACTCACCTGGCCTCTGGCTATACTACATAGCAATAGTGATTAAAACTGCATGGTATTGGTATAGAAAGAGACATATTGATCCAGAGAATGTAATAGAAGAGCCAAAAAGTAAACCCATAGAACTATGGACACTTGATTTTGATAAAGAAGCCAAAACCATAGAATGGGGGGGGGGCATTTTAACAATGGTATTGGTTTAACTGGATAACCATATGTAGAAGAATGCCCACAGATCTACATTCATAATTCTTCACAAAACTCATGTCCAAGTAGATCAAGGACCTCAACATAAAACCAGATATACTAAATCTCATAGAAAAGAAATTGGAAAATATCTTTGAACACATTGGTACAGGAGAAAATTTCCTGTACAAAATACCAGTGGCTTCAACTCTAAGCTCAACAATTGAAAAATGGGGACTCATGGAATTACAAAACTTCTGGAAGACAATGGACACTGTCAAAAGGGCAAAATGGCAAGCTACAGATTAGGAAAGGATCTTCACCAATACTACATCTAACAGGGGACGAATATTCAAAATTTGCAAAGACCTCCAGAAGTTAGACACCAACAAACAAAATAGCCCAATTGAAAATGGAGTAAAGAGCTGAACAGAATTCTCAACAAAGGAATATGGAGGCTGAGAAGCATGTTCAAAGTCCTTAGTCATGAGGGAAATGCAGATCAAAACAACACTGAGATTCTGTCTTATATCCATCGGAATGGCTAAAATCGAAAATCAAGAGATAACACATGCTGCCAAGGATGTGGAGCAAGGGGGAACACTTCTTCACTGCTGGTGGGAGTGCAAACTTGTACAACCACTATGGGAATCAATTTAGTGATATTTCAGAAAGTAGGGATAGGTCTACCTCAAGACACAGCTTTGCTACTCCTGGGCATATATTCAAAAGATGTTTCAACATTCCACAAAGACACTTACTCAACTATGTCATAGCAGCTTCATTTGTAATAGCCAGAGATTTGAAACAACCTAAGTGTCCCTCAACTGACAAATGAATAAACACAGCACTTCCACTCAGCTCTTAAACAACAACACATCTTAAATTTTGCAGGCAAATGGATGGAACTTTAAAATATCATCCAAATTGAGATAACCCAGTCCCCAAAAAACATGCATGATATGTATTCACTTCTAAGTAGATATTAGCCATAAGACACAAGTATGTACATGCTACACTCCACAGATACTAACAGAAGCTAAACAAGAAGAAAGGCCCAAGCGAAGATGTTTAAATCTCACACAGAAGTTGGACTAAAATAGTCATAAGAGGCAGGTAGAGGGAATAAACTTGGAGGGAGAAGGTATATGAATAGGAATGTTCGGAGGGATTCAGGTTCAGGTGTGGGGAAGAATAGGAAAGATGACCAGAAGTCCATGAAAATGAATGCAAATCTGCGAGTGACAGGGATAAGGCATTTGGGGGCATCTCCAGAAAGTAACAGATCTGGGATAAGGGAGGCACCAAAGAATCAGTGGGATTGACCTTAACTACGACTCACAACATAGGTGACATGAAACCTGAAGTGTCCACCTCCTATAGACAGGCAGGAACCCCAGTGGAGTGACAAAGACACCAATCCACCCACAAAACTTTCATGTCAATCTTTATTCTGTCTAGAAGAAATGTAGGAACAACAGAGGAAGCAGAGACTGAGGAAATGACTAACCAGTAACTTGCCCAACTTGATACTCATCCCATGAGCAAGCACCAGACCCTGACATCATTAATTATATTCTGTTATGCTTGCAAAGAGGACCATGTTGTCTTCTGAGAGGCCCCGCACAGCATCGGACTCAGACAGATACAGACACCCACAGCCAAACAGTGCATGAAGCTTGGTGGCTCCTGTGGAAAAATAGGAGGAAGGATTGCCAGCCTCAAAGTGGAATAGAATTCCAAGGATAACAAACAGAACCAACTAACCGGGCCTGTGGGGTTCTCAGAGACTGAACTACCAACCAAATAAACATAAACGGGCTAGACCTAGCCCTAGAATCATTCCTCATTTAGATCTCACCTAGATGTTAGTTATCAGGAGTGCCTATCAGAGTCTAGGTACTGTTCTGGAAGTAGACAATTAGGTTTTTTAAAAACATACTTTTCTTCCACTGTGTGACTTTATTACCTAAAAGTCTTTTATGGAATTTGTGACTCTTCTCTTAGGCTTCCACAAAACACATTTTACAAGCTGCATTGTTACTTTTTAAACTTAGTTTTGGATTTCATTTATTGCTTCATAAACATTTAAAAGGATTTCTCTTACTAAAGTTATTGGCTATAACTTTTTACTTTTCATTCTAATCCTTTCTACAAATATATCCCTCTGCATAGGAGTCCATAAAATTTATTAATATATTTCTGGTCCATTTGTTGTTTTCTTATTGATGTTCACTTTTAATTTATTTGACATTTATTTTAGGGAAATAACTTGAGAAATATCATTTGGTTTTTATTCCAGGTATAATCCCATTTTGCTAAAATCATTTTCTGAGTAATTCATTCATTTACAATGATTTGAAATAATAAATCAATATTGGCCATATTGGCACTCTCTCCCTCCCTCCCTCTCTCTCTCTCTCTCTCTCTCTCTCTCTCTCTCTCTCTCTCTCTCTCTCTCTTTCTCTCTCTCTCTGTTACAGGGAGGTCACCCATTGCTCTAGACTGGCTGCCCAGCAAGTATTCTTGGATCCTCTTGTCTCTGTCTCTCCAACACTGTGATTATAGGAATGGTTTCCCACACTAGGCTGTTATATGTGTTGTGAATGTGAGAATCAAGTCCTCATGCTAAAGTAAAAAACACTCTACCCACAGGTCCATTTTTCCAACCCTGAGACACTATTTTTCTCAGAATAAAGAAACTTGCTTTTCTGATCTTTTTGTTTGTTTTTCTTGTTGCTTTGCTATTTTAACAGCCTCTCTATCATGTTTCAGGGTCTCAGAGTTCCAATGAATTTAGAGCTGTAATGGAATACAGCCTGTATGAATGTAAATATTTTCTATTGCTTTTCTTTCAGGATGTTCTAGTATACTTATGATTTCTAGTATGCTCATGTGCTTTAAACATCCTTCAGTGAACATAAAAAGAAGTGTTTGTTCTAACATTGTTAAATGTTTCTTTTAGTTTTGAGAAAGTTTTTATTAATGACTCTACCTTGTTTCTTAAAAGACTTGTTAGTCCTTGTCTGGGAACTTTATATCCACTTCCTGTGAATCCTACATGTTTATTCTTAAGACAATTATATTTTATTGTAATCAAGACCCTTAATACAGTTATTTGTGTTGTTGTGGCCCCCAAAGTGAAAATTATTTCATTGCCACTACATGAGGGTAATTTTGATAATGTTATGAATTATAAAGTAAATTTCTGATACATAGGTTATCTAATGCATACCCACTAATGTTGATAACCATAACTCTATAATCACCCCATGTTGATATCATACAAAAGTTTGGAATATAGTGACATATGTCTAACTTTGTTGATGTCCATTTTTGTACCTTACAGAAAACTGCATAGTAAGAAGTAAAGACACAGTGAAATAAACATCAACCTATTATCTGAAATTTATAATTATAAGTTCAGTTATTCTTATTAATTTTGAAGAAAATTAAAAGGTCATGGCGATTTCAACTGCCAATGTTTATTAAGAATAATTCAAAGAGAAGAACGTGCTTGAAACCTATCCATGTAGACATTCAGGTATGAAATCAAGCATACTTCCAGGATAAGGTTTGTGAGACAAGAAGCTTATTTTATTTTCATCTGAAAATCAGAACTAATGGTATCACTGAGATTTAGAAGGAGAAAACACCAAAGGAATTCTCATTAATGAAAAAATTACAATATTAATTTTTCCCATATAATAAGCATTCTGCTTTTCAATGGAAGCTTTATGTCAATAGTTCTCAACCTTCCTCGTGCTCATGCTGATACTCTTTAATACACTTGCATTGTAGGGGCACCAAACATGAAATTATTTTTTTAGAAAAATTTACAGAATAATTTAATATTTCTGTACACTTTGTAAGGGAACCAACAGAATCTTGAGCCAAAACTCAACTACCTATAGAAACAGCTTACATAAGAATGTGGGTTGGTATTCTGGAAATCAGTCTGGAGGTTCCTCAGAAAATTGGACATTGAACTGCCTGAGGACCCAGCTATACCTCTCTTGGGCATATACCCAAAAGATGCCCCAACATATAAAAAAGACACGTGCTCCACTATGTTCATAGCAGCCTTATTTATAATAGCCAGAAGCTGGAAAGAACCCAGATGCCCTTCAACAGAGGAATGGATACAGAAAATGTGGTACATCTACGCAATGGAATACTACTCAGCTATCAAAAACAACGACTTCATGAAATTCGTAGGCAAATGGTTGGAACTGGAAAATATCATCCTGAGTGAGCTAACCCAATCACAGAAAGACACACATGGTATCCACTCATTGATAAGTGG
Source organism: Rattus norvegicus (assembly GCF_021556685.1). NCBI lineage: Eukaryota > Metazoa > Chordata > Mammalia > Rodentia > Muridae > Rattus > Rattus norvegicus. The sequence goes on along the minus strand of NC_141539.1, from coordinate 24,098,594 downwards.
CTATTAGCCCAAATGCTTGAATTACCCTAGATGCCTAGAACAAATGAAACTCAAGACAGATGATCAAAATGTGAATGCTTCAGTCCTTCTTTAAAAGGGGAACAAGAATACCCTTGGCAGGGAATAGAGAGGCAAAGATTAAAACAGAGACTGAAGGAACACCTTCAGAGCCTGCCCCACATGTGGCCCATACATATACATCCACCCAATTAGACAAGATGGATGAAGCAAAGAAGTGCAGACCGACAGGAGCCAGATGTAGATCGCTCCTGAGAGACACAGCCAGAATACAGCAAATACAGAGGCGAATGCCAGCAGCAAACCACTGAACTGAGAATAGGACCCCCATTGAAGGAATCAGAGAAAGAACTGGAAGAGCTTGAAGGGGCTCGAGACCCCATATGTACAACAATACCAAACAACCAGAGCTTCCAGGGACTAAGCCACTACCTAAAGACTATACATGGACTGACCTTGGACTCTGACCTCATAGGTAGCAATGAATATCCTAGTAAGAGCACCAGTGGAAGGGGAAGCCATGGGTCCTGCTAAGACTGAATCCCCAGTGAACTAGACTGTTGGGGGGAGGGCGGCAATGGGGGGAGGGTGGGGAGGGCAACACCCATAAGGAAGGGGAGGGGGGAGGGGAATGTTTGCCCGGAAACCGGGAAAGGGAATAACACTTGAAATGTATATAAGAAATACTCAAGTTAATAATAAAAAAAAAAAAAAAGAATGTGGGTTGGTGAATTCGCAGTCACCTGGGCATTCGATCATATCTGCTCTCTGGTTTATTTTTTTCTATTTTATTGGAATTTTTTATTACATTTCAAATGTTATTCCCTTTCCCTGTTTCCTGGACATAAGCACCCTATCTCATTCCCCTCCCCTTCTTCTGTAAAGGGGTGTTCTCCCAATCCACCCCTACTTCCCGCCCCCCGAAGAAATTCCCCCAAACTGGAGGTCCAACCTTGGTAGGACCAAGGGCTTCTCCTTCCTTTGGTGCCCAACAAGGCCATCCTCTGCTACATATGCAGCTGGAACAATGGGTCAGTCCATGTATAGACTTTGGTTAATGGTTTAATCCCTGAAAGCAATGCTTGGTTGTCTTTGTTGTTTTGATGGGGTTGCAAGCCCCTTCAGGTCTTCTAATCCTCTCTAATTCCTCTAACTGGGGTCCCATTTTCAGTTCAATGGTTTGCTGCTAGCATTCTCATTTTTGAGATGCTCTGGCTGTGTCTCTCTGGAGACATCTGTATCCAGTTCGCATCAGTATACACTTCTTAGCTTCATCAATCTTATCTAGTCTTGGTGACTGTATATACATGAAGCACATGTGGGGAAGGCTCTGAATAGCTGTACCTTCAGTCTCTGCTCCAAACTTTGCCTCCATGTCCCCTCCTATGGATATTTTTGTTCCCACTTTTAAGAAGGAGTAAAGCATTCACACTTTCGTCATCCTTCTTCTTGAGCTTCATGTGGTCTGTGGATTGTATCTTGGGTAATTATAGCTTTTGGCTAATATCCATTTATCACTGGGTGTATGCCATGTATGTTTTTCTGTCACTGGGTTACCTCACTCAGTTCAATCCATTTGCCTGTGAATATCATGAAGTCATTGTTTTTGATAGATGAGTAGTAATCCATTGTGTAGATGTACCACATTTTCTGTATTCATTCCTCTGTCGAAGGGCATTTGGACTCTTTTTTTTTTTTTTTGGTTCTTTTTTTTTTTCGGATCTGGGGACCGAACCCATGGACTCTTACTAGCTTCTGGCTATTGTGAATATCCCATGAATAAGGGTGTGATGAAGATAGTGGAGCATGTGTCTTTGTTGTACGTTGGAGCATCTTTTGGTGTTGTACATGCCGAGGAGAGGTATAGCTGTCACCTCAGTTAGTGCAATTTCCAATTTTCTGAGGAACCTCCAGATTGATTTCCAGAATGGTTGTACCAGTTTACAATCCCACCAACAATGGAGGAGTGTTCCTCTTTCTCCACATCCTCACCAGCATCTGTTGACACCTGAGTTTTTGATCTTTGCCATTCTGGTTAGTGTGAGGTGGAATCTCAGGGTTGTTTTCACTTGCATTTCCCTGATGACTAAGGATGTTGAGCGTTTCTTTAGGTATTTCTCAGCTGTTCGAAATTCCTCAGCTGAGAATTCTTTTTTAACTCTGTATTCCATTTTTTAGTGGGGTTATTTGGCTATCTGGATTCTATCTTCTTGACTTCTTTGTATATTTTGGATATTAGCCCTCTATCAGATGTAGGGTTGCTAAAGATCTTTTCCCAATCTGTTGGTTGCCATTTTGCCCTAATGGCAGTGTCCTTTGCCTTACAGAAGCTTTGCTGTTTAATGAGGTCCCGTTCGTAGATTCTTGATCTTAGAGCATAAGCCATTGGTGTTTTGTGAAGGTAATTTTCCCCAGTGCCCATGTCATTGAGACTCTTCCCCACTTTTTCTTCTATTAGGTTGAGTGTATCTGGTTTGATGTGGAAGCTTTTAATCCACTTGGAATTAAGCTTTGTACAGGGTGATACGAATGGATCATTTGCATTCTTCTATTTGGTGACCTCCAGTTCAATCAGCACCATTTGTTACAAATGCTGTCTTTTTTACATTGGATGGTTTTAACCCCTTTGTCAAGGATCAGGTGACCATAGTTATGTGGTTTCATTTCTGGGTCTTCAATTCTATTCCACTGATCTGTCTCTGCACCATTACTATACAGGTTTTATCCCTATTGCTCTGTAATATTGCTTGAGGTCATGGATGGGAATTCCCCCCAAAGTTCTTTTATTGTTGAGTATAGTTTTCACTGTTGTGGGTATTTTATTATTCCAAATGAATTTTCAAATTGCTTTTTCTAACTCTATAAAAAACTGAGTTGGAATATTGATGGGGATTGCATTGAATTTGTAGATTTTCATCTTCTGACATATCGAATTGCTTTCTAATGTCTAGTGACATGTTGACTTCTTCCTTTACAATTTGTATACCTTTGACCTACTTTGTTGTCTGATTGCTCTGACTGGGACTTTGAGTACTATATTGAAGAAGTAGGGGGTGAGTGGGCAACATTTTCTGGCCCCTGATTTTAGTGGGATTTCTTTAAGTTTCTCTCCATTTAGTTTAATGCTAGCAATTGGTTTGCTGCATATTGCCTTTACTATATTTAGGTATGGGCCTTGAATTCCTGATCTTACCAGGACTTTTAGCATGAAGGGGTGTTGAATTTTGTCAAATGCTTTCTCGGCATCTAATGAAATGATCATGTGGTTTTGTTCTTTGAGTTTGTTTATATAGTGGATTACATTGATGGTTTTCCTTATATTGAACCACCACTGCATCCCTACTTGATAAAGCCTACTTGATCATGATGGATGATCATTTTGATGTGTTCTTGGATTCGGTTTGCAAGATTTTATTCAGCATTTTTGCATCAATATTCATAAGGTAAATTGGTCTGAAGTTCTCTTTCTTTGTTGGGTCTTTGTGTGGTTGAGTAATTGTGGCATCACAGAAGGAATTGGATAGTGCTCTGACTGTTTCTATTTTGTGTGATAGTTTGGATAGTACTGGTATGAGGTCTTCTTTGAAGGTGAGCTTGAATTCTGCACTAAACTCATCTGGTCCTGGGCTCTCTTTGGTTGGGAGACTTTTAATAACTGCTTCTATTTCTTTGGGAGTTATGGGGTTGTTTAGATGTTTATTCTGTTCCTCATTTATCTTTGCTACTTCAAATTTGTCTATAAAATTGTCCATTTCCTCCAGATTTTCCAGTTTTGTTGAAAATAAGCTTTTGTAGTAGGATCTGATATTTTTAATTTAATCACATTCTTTTGTTATGTTTCCCTATTCATTTCTTATTTTCTTTTTTTTAAAAGATTTATTCATTTATTATATATAAGTACATTGTAGTTGTCTTCAGACACACCAGAAGAGGGCATCGGATCCCATTACAGATGGTTGTGAGCCACCATGTGGTTACTGGGAATTGAACTTAGGACCTCTGGAAGAGTAGTTGGGTGCTTTTAACCGCTGAGCCATCTCTCCTGCCCCATTTCTGATTTTCTTAATTTGGATACACTCTCTGTGCCTTCCGGTTAGTCTGGCTAAGGGTATACCTATCTTGTTGGTTTTCTCAAAGAGCCAGCTTCTGTTTTGCTGATTCTTGCATAGTACCTTTTATTTCAACTTGGTTGATTTCAGCTCTGAGTTTGATTATTTCCTGCCTTCTTCTACTCTTGGGTGTATTTGTTTCTTTTTGTTCTAGAGCTTTTAGGTGTTCTGTGAAGCTGCTAATGTATGCTCTCCCTGTTTCTTTTCGGAGGCACTCAGAGCTATGATTTTTCCTCTAACACTGCTTTCATTGTGTCCATTAATTTGGGTATGTTGTGCCTTCATTTTCATTAAATTCTAAAAAGACTTTAATTTCTTTTGTTATTTCCTCCTTGACCAAGTTTTCATTGAGCAGAGCACTGTTGAACTTCCATGTATATGTGAGCATTCTGTGCTTACTGTTGTTATTAAAGACAAGCCTTAGTTCGTGGTGATCCAATAGTATGCTTGGGATTATGTCTATCTTTCTGTATCTGTTGAGGCCTGCTTTGTGGTCAATTATATGGTCAATTTTGGAGAAGGTACCATGAGGTGCTGAGAAGAACCTATATCCTTTTGTTTTAGGATGAAATGTTCTATAAATATCTGTTAAGTCCATTTGTTTCCTTACTTCTGTTAGTTTCTCTATGTCTCTATGTCTCTGTTTAATTTCTGTTTCCATGATCTGTCCATTGATGAGAGTGGGGTATTGAAATCTCCTACTATTCATGTGTGAAGTGCAATGTGTGATTTGAGCTTTAGTAAGTTTTCCTTTATAAATGTAGGGGCCCTTGGATTTGGACCATTGATATTTAGGATTGAGAGTTCATCTTTGTGGATTTTTCCTTTGATGAATATGAAGTATCCTTCCTTATTTTTTTTGGATGACTTTTGGTTGAAAGTTGATTTTATTCGATATTCGAATGGCTGCTCCAGATCGTTTCTTCAGACCATTTGCTTGAAAAGTTGTTTTACTTTATTTTAATCTCAGGTAGTATCTGTCTTTGTCTCTGAAGTGTGTTTCCTGTATGCAGTAAAATATTGAGTCCCCTTTAAGTATCAAGTCTGTTAGTCTATGTCTTTTGTAAAGGGGATTTAAGTCCATTGATATTGAGAGATATTAAGGTATAGTGACTGTTGCTTCCTGTTATATTTGTTGCTAGAGGTGGAATTATGTTTGTGTGTCTCTCTTCTTTCGGTGTCATTGCAAGATTATTTTCTTGCTTTTTCTAGGCTGTAGTTTCCCTCCTTGCATTGTAGTTTTCCATCTCTTATCCTTTGTAGGGCTGAACTTGTAGAAGATAGTGTGTAAATTTGGTTTTGTGAATATCCTGGTTTCTCCATCTATGTTAATTGAGAGTTTTGCTGGATATAGTAGCCTGGGCTTGCATTTGTGTTCTCTTACGGCCTATATGACATCTGCCCAGGATCTTCTTACTTTCATAGTCTCTGGTGAGAAGTCTGGTGTAATTCTGATAAGTCTGCATGTATATGTTACTTGACCTTTTTTCCCTTACTGCCTTTAATATTCTTTCTCTGTTTTGAGCATATGGTATTTTGACTATTATGTGATAGGAGTCATTTCTTTTCTGATCCAATCTATTTGGAGTTCTATATGCTTCTCTTATGTTTATGGGCATCTCTTTCTTTAGGTTGGGAAGTTTTCTTCTATAATTTTATTGAAGGTATTTAGTGGCCCTTTAAGTTTGGAGTATTTACTCTCTTTTATACGTATTATCCTTGGGCTTGATCTTCTCCTAGTGTCCCGGATTTCTTGGATGTTTTAGGCTAGGAGTTTTTTTGTGTTTTACATTATCTTTGATGGTTTTGTCGATGTTTTCTATGGTATCTTCAGCCCCTGAGATTCTCCTTTCTATCTCTTGTATTCTGTTGGTGGTGCTTACATCTATGACTCCTGATATTTTTCTTTTGTTTTTTTTTTTTTTTGGTTCTTTTTTTTCGGAGCTGGGGACCGAACCCAGGGCCTTGTGCTTCCTAGGCAAGCGCTCTACCACTGAGCTAAATCCCCAACCCCTTTCTTTTGTTTTCTAACCCCAGGCTTGTATCTCTTTGTGCTTTCTTTCTTGTTACTATTTCCATTTTAAATCTTGGATGGTTTGGTTCAATTGCTTCACCTGTTTTGTTGCATTTTCCTATAATCCTTTAAGGGACTTTTGTGTTTCCTCTTTAAGGACCTGTACTTGTTTACTTGTGTTGTACTGTATTTCTTTGAGGGGGCTATTTATGTCCTTCTTAAAGTCCTCCTCCTCCTCCATCATCATCATCATCATCATCATCATCATCATCATTATTAAATGTGATTTTAAATCTAAATCTTGCTTTTCTAGTGTGTTTGGTTATCCAGTGTTTGCTTTGGTGGGAGAACTGGGCTCTGATGATTCCAAGAAGTCTTGGTTTCTGTTGCTTAGTTTCCTGTGCTTGCCTCTTGCCATCAGGTTGTCTTTGGTGTTAGCTTGTCTTGCTGTTTCTGACAGTAGCTTGAGTCTTCTGTAGTCCTGTTTTTTTTGTTGTTGTTGTTGTTTTTTGGGTTTTTGTTGTTGTTGTTGTTCTGTTTTTCCCACCAGATCTAGGAACAGAGCTCTGCTCTTAGGTGAGTAGGTGTTCCTGACAATTGGCTTTCAGCTGTTGGGGCAGGCAGAACCCGGAATGGTCCTGCCCTTGTCTTCTTCTAGGTCCTTGTTCCCAGGGGGCACAGATGTCACTAGGCTATTTCCTCTTGTGTCAGCAACGTGGGCAAAAGTAGTTGTCTCCTCTCAGTTCTCAGGGTCCAGCTCTCTTTCCCATGGGATTTGAGCTCTGTCACCAGTTCACTTCAGATCTGGGTGCAAGCAGCAACCAGCAGAGTCCTGCTGCTGACTGCTCCTATGTTCCTGTATCCAGAGGCACTATGCAGTTTCCTCTTGGCCCAGGGAAGTGGGCAGAAATGGGAAGAAGTGGCAGTCTGTCTTGCAGTCTCAGGATTGTCTGCACTTCTGGGAATTCAGTGCTCTCCCCCATGGGATTTGGGTCATAAAATTATTTCATTGCTACTACATGGTTATAATTTTACTAATGTTATTTTTTACTAATGTTATTAATTGTAAAGTAAATTTCTGATATATAGGACACCTAATAACATGACTCCTGAGTGTGTCGTGACCCACAGGTTGAGAACCACAGCTCTATAGTCACCCCATTTTGATATTGTAGAATAGTTTTGAATATTTTGGTATGTGTCTTACTTTGTACTTGTTCATTTTTATACCTCACAGCAAGGAATATTACTTCTTAGATCTATTTTATTCTTAGTGCTAAGAACCAATTCATAGGCTAGAAGCAGTACTCATCTTTGGCACTTAGCTAAATCTCCAACTCTTTTGACCTTCACTCTGTTTCATTCACCGCTTTGATGTGTTGATTTCACTAGTTCAGCTAACATTTTCCCTTCTTCCAGTATAAGATGAATTTGATGCTCAAGATGGTTGCTTATTATTAAAACATTTGAAATTTGTTCATGGAAGTAATTGGTCTTTTGTTTAAGTTTTTGTTATTTGAATGTGACTCATTTATCCTCAACATGCTGAGTTCAAATTCACTATGCAGCCAAAGAATTTCTTCAACTCCTAATCCACTAGTAGGCACTACATTCCAAGTTCTCAAACTATAGGTAAGAATAGTCACAGCAGTTAGAAAGAATTCTTCTTTATGAGACTTTGTGTTTTTTATTTCTTATATTTTAGAATTTAAAAAAATATTTGTTTTCTTTACTCTTTCTCATATAATACATTCTATATCTCAACTGCAGTCTCTACTCCCCCTTTCATTCCAGGCTCCTCATCTACATTTTTGCCTACCACCACTGCTCCTCCATTTCCCTTCAGAAAACAGTAAATCCATCCTGAGCAAACCAATCCATGAAAAAAAAAATAATGTGTACTCATTTATAAATGGATATAAGCTGTTAAGTAAATGATAACCACACAACAAACCATAAATCCAGAGACCCTAAGTATCAAAGAGGGCTCTAGGTTGGATGTGTGGATCACCCTGGGAGTCAGAAATGGAATTAATTTTGTGGTTGGACTGGGGAACAGTGAGAACTTGATGACTGGAATCTGTGCTTTTTTTATTTCTTAATGCTAGAGTTCCATTTACTCCTTATGCACCATTTCTTTGAAAGGAAACTGCTTTAATGCTATGAGTTCTCCTAGTTTGCATGATGGTTTCCATGGTAGGAACTGTTTGGTTTAACAGATTCAAGAAATGTTGATTAAATAGATGAGTGAATAAATATATTCTTAGTTGCAAAATATCCTATATTTGTTGACCTTCAATTTTCCTTTGTGTAGAAGAAAAATGAAATATAGACCACAATTGATAATACCACATCACATGTATACATGTGTGTGTGTTTGTGTGTGTATAACAAATGTCATTTTAAAGGCTGTAAATAACTCCTCCATAAAGTCCAGAATATGTGAATTGTCTTTCTTTCACAATTTCTACAGACACTATTCTGTTTCTAGATTTCTTAAGAGATCTATGATAAAGAATGATATATTGAGAATAAATGAGACAAAATATTTCAACAACTAAACAAGAAAAAAAGCTTTCTCACTCTTATAATTTATATTGTAATGGTATCAAACTTTCTTCATGCAGATAACAGGAAGATGAACTCAGCAGGCAACGCTGACAGCCACCGTATATACTTATCTTTGGCATTCAGGATACTATCTGTGATCCCTTAGGCACAGTATTAAGTAGTTTAACAATCAATATCTTTATCTCTTACTTAAACTGATAACATATTTTACAAAGATATAGCCAACGACATAACAAATAAAATGAAAAATAAAGAAGAAACACTAAAATAATTGTAGATGACCAAATAAGAAATTGAAATCATTTAAGCTGTGCTAAAAATAATTTTGATCTGAACTTAAATTTAAATTGTTTCAGATTCATGGTGTAGATCTGAAAATGAATTCATGCACAGCATGAGTTTCTGTCTAGCCTTATGGCTCACAGTAAAAATTAATCTTGGTCAGGCTATTTCAATTGTTGTGGGAAGGAAAACAGCTTTTCCTATGGAATTCTCTACTTTTTGTTTCCATTGAAACATGCTGTTACACCCCTGGCTGTGTATTTCAAACACATGCTTGCAAGAATGATGTTCTGGGTATTTTTTTTCATGTTTGATTTAGTTTTGTTGTGCTAACACTCCCCCCCTCTCTGTCTCTCTCTGTCTCCCTGTGTCTCTCTGTCTCTGTCTCTCTCTCCCTCTCTCTCTCCCTCTGTGCGTGTGTGTGTGTATCTGTGTACTCTTTTATGTAATCCCATCTATCCATATATTTTACCATGTCTATCATCTATTTATCTATCACCTGATTATTTATCTATTTAAGGAACTATCACTTTGTCAGTTTATCATCTGCCTTTATTAGACATCACAAATAACTGTTTTATTTTTATTTTCATTTTTTGTGTCATGTTGTAGGAAGAATGTAACCTGAATAGGAATAGGTCAGTAATTAAACTACTTCAGACTAACAATACAAACTTCCACATACACTACAAAATAGCTGTTCTTTCATGGAAAACTCAAATTTTTGTTGTATTTCTATCATTTGATTTTCTAAATGGGTTTTCTTCTGAGACATAGCCTACAACAGTTATTCACCCCCAATCAAATAAGCACAAATTAATCATCTAAGACCTCTTGATCTTCCTAGCCAGTAAAGAAAATACTGAAAGCAGAATTGTGTAGATTTAGTGGAAGTCTTCAATATAACCTCCGTATGTCTGCCATGTCAATACAAAAGGCATTCCACAGAATGAGTACAATAGAACCTACCACTGTCTCCCCACATTGCTAAGGAGCAAAGAGACCCTAAATATAGACAATAATACACGTCCTATACACTTGCTTCTGTATTTTATCCTGAATGTTTACTTTAAAAGTAACTGTTCATATGATTCAACCTGGCCATTTTAGTACCTTCTGCTTTTTTTTTCTTTCTAAATCATTTATATCACAAAGACTCCAATACAAATTTACACAGTGTCTATGTAGTGTTGTTTTCCTTAACTCAAATCTTCCTGCAGTCACATCACTGTGGGATAGAGTTATTGCTTCCTTTTGAAGCTAAGAATATTTTCTATTTTGTCCTACTCTTCAAGTTTTTCTAACACACTATACATGCAGCAGGAGGTCCTTAGCTAAAGCAACAATTCTTAACATTATTTATAATACTCGGTTATGCTTGCAGACAGGATCGCATCACTATCTTCTAAGTGGCTCCACCACCAGCAGATAACAACAGGTGCAGAGACAAGTATCCAGACACTAGATGGAGCTTGGAAGTAGTGGGAAAGAGTCAAGGAAGGAATTGATGAACCTGGAGAGAATATTAACTCCATAAGAAACCTAATATAATCAAATACCTTGGATCCTTGGGTAGCTCCTAGGGACTGAACCACTAACCTAAGAGTAGCATGGACTGGACCTAAGGGCCCTGCACACTGTAGCAGATGTGTGGTTTTGACTTTATTTAGGTCCCCCAATAACTGGAATTGGGGCTGTCCCTGAATTTGCTGCTTACTTGTGGATCCAGTTTCCCTAACTAGGCAGCAATATCTGGCCTAAGTGTGAAAGGATATACCTAGTGCTTCAGTGAGGGATGTGCCTATAGTGACTGATGTGCCGGGGGTGGGGTGAGATACCAGAAGGAGCTTCCCCTTCCCTAAGTAGAAGAGGAGGGACATAGAGAGATGCAAGAGAGAGCACTGAGATGGCTGATATTGGGATGGAAAGTGAATAAATAAATAGTTAAAAAAAGAAAGCATACAGGTCTGGAAACAGACTCTGTAATGCCTCTATAAATAGTGTTCCCACACTGTTAATTCATAATTAATAGGTTTTGTCTTAAGACCATTTTAAATTCAAAGAGAGATTTATAAAGTATTTTTTAACTCCCAGATTGCAGCAGAACTAGATGGGATGACTTATGTCATTAATACTACAACTGAAGGCATGTCTAAAGATCTTGATGGAGCCATCCCTGTTTAATACATTGCTGGACTTCACCAATAAGATTACAGTATTATTAAAAAAAAACTGCCTAAAGACCAATTTTAAGATTCAACAGCCAAATACCATAATTATATAGGAATTAACTGTTGAAAAGTGTGTTTATCCTCAATACCAATGGCAGTGGGGCCACTACTAACTTCAAAAAACATGTCAACTAAATCCAGTGCTTTTAGATGTCGGGACATAGGCACCAAAATTGCAGACAGAAACATTCATGAGAAAAAAAAAATTCTGTCTGTGTCTCGGTTGAAAAAGCTTGAAAAAGGAGCCCTTGCTGCAGCAACACTATTAGATTCACCAAGAAGTTCACCTTGAAATGGGTACTTGCTTAAAGGAAGTATACTAGAGAGAATGGTCAGAGTCAGCATTTATCCCCAAAGAAAAAGACATAAGATACCCCTCCCCCAGTTGAAAGGCAATATAATCACAGCAAATGGCTCAGTCAAATCCAATTAGGCCTTTGAATAGCCACAGGAACCCAAAGGATGTCTTGAGCGTCCTAATTATATGTAAACTCATTCCTCATTGCAACATTCAAATAGTGCTTAGATTTGGCATCATCCGTCCAACTTTGTAGACTATTCTCATTTGTTCTGGATTGTAGTTTGGGATTTGCTTGTGTGGTAGTTCTAGAAATTTCATGAAACTTGATTGCTTAATACATTAGCTTAATAACATTTTTCTTCTGTTTGTACTGAGATCTTATTTTATGGGTTGTGCTAAATTTTCTATCCTCAAAGCAGTATCCTGTCTTTCTTACCCTTCATGCCAACCCCCTCCAAGCCTTTGCAGTGTAATTTCTGCATCTCTCCTATTTTCACTTTTTCTCACCAATTTTCTGACTTCTTAGTTTTCTTGGCAGGATTACTAAAATAATCTCCTCACACATTTCCCAGATTTGAATCCTTTTCTTTGTTTTTGATTTGTTCCCTGGTCAGCAGTCAATGTGATCAATTATAACAGCAAATTTGAATAAGTTATGCTTTTAAAGTCCTTTAATGACTTCCTTAAGCCCTGAGGATGAAGCCAACATCATCATTAAGCTTTGGAACTGTACTGCACCTGACACCTGAGAGCATGCCCAGATGAGTTTCCTGTAGTCTCTGTCTCTTTGCTAAATACACAGGTATGTTTGGCTACCATACTTTCTCCCAAAACTGAGAACTTTACCCATGAGACTCTCCTTTTCAAAAGCTCTGCTAAGCTCAAATTTAAGCAAATATCCTAAGCATCCAACCACAGGGACAGATTTCTTAGCTTTATTAAATCCTAGGCTTTGGTTATTCAGTATGCTTTGTTCATCCATAGTAAAATTATACATTCACAATGAACAAATGGACTACTGTACTTTCCTCCTAAATTGAATCACTCTATGATATAAAATTGCTTTATCCTTTGCATATAGGAATGTATGGATAGAGTCAAAGGCCTCAATGATATTTTTAACAATACCTTTTTTATATCATGAAGTAATACATATCTGATATAGTCAAATGAAATTTAGAAGTAAGGACCGGTGAAAAGTTAAAAGCCATCAATTACCATATAGCCAAAGGATAATCTACTTTCAGTCATTTTATTCTAATTTATATTTCTATCAGTATAAAATCTATTGTGTGGTTTTATGTGTATTTGTAATAGGTGTGTGTGTTTGTGGGGGGTATGCGAGGACAGTAATTAAACGTGTATTGTATAATTGATTTTAATGACTGGACATTTAAGAAATGATTTGATATGAGTAGTACTCCATGCAAATAAACATTCTAGCCAAGTGTGACTCATGCACTTGAATATGTGTTTCTTGTGCCTGTTCAAAAGCCTCAAAAGACCACCAAAGAACTGACTCTGAGGCAGTTGAACTAGGGTCTTCATTTACAAGCTTGAGATGGGGCCATTCTCCCATCTCTGATACTGCAGAACAGGAGGGAATACACCGAAAACTCACTGCACTCTGCAGGATAAGGCTTTATAAGAAAGAGTGGGCAACTAAGATCAAGAATCGACAAATGGGATCTCATAAAACTGCAAAGCTTCTGTAAGGCAAAGGACACTGTGGTTAGGACAAAACGGCAGCCAACAGATTGGGAAAAGATCTTTACCAATCCTACAACAGATAGAGGTCTTATATCCAAAATATATAAAGAACTCAAGAAGTTAGACCACAGGGAGACAAATAAACCCTATTAAAAATGGGGTTCAGAGCTAAACAAAGAATTCACAGCTGAGGAATGCCAAATGGCTGAGAAACACCTAAAGAAATGTTCAACATCTTTAGTCATAAGGGAAATGCAAATCAAAACAACCCTGAGATTTCACCTCACACCAGTGAGAATGGCTAAGATCAAAAACTCAGGTGACAGCAGATGCTGGAGAGGATGTGGAGAAAGAGGAACACTCCTCCATTGTTGGTGGGATTGCAGACTGATACAACCATTCTGGAAATCAGTCTGGAGGTTCCTCAGAAAGTTGGACATTGAACTACCTGAGGACCCAGCTATCCTCTCTTGGACATATACCCAAAAGATGCTCCAATATATAACAGACACATGTTCCACTATGTTCATAGCAGCCTTATTTATAATAGCCAGAAGCTGGAAAGAACCCAGATGCCCTTCAATAGAAGAATGGATACAGAAAATGTGGTACATCTACACAATGGAATACTACTCCAATATCAAAAACAATGACTTTATGAAATTCATAGGCAAATAGATGAACTGGAAAAGATCATCCTGAGTGAGGTAAACCAATCACAGAAAAACACACATGGTATACACTCATTGATAAGTGGCTATTAGCCCAAATGATTGAATTACCCCAGATTCACAGAACACATGAAACTCAAGAAGGATGACCAAAATGCAAATGCTTCACTCCTTCTTTAAAAGGGGAACAAGAATACCCTTGGCAGGGAATAGGGAGGCAAAGTTTAGAACAGAGGCAGAAGGAACACCCATTCAGAGCCTGCCCCACATGTGGCCCATACATATACAGCCAACCAATTAGATAAGATGGATGAAGCAAAGAAGTGCAGGCTGACAGGAACTGGATGTAGATCTCTCCTGAGAGACACAGCCAGAATACAGCAAATACATAGGTGAATGCCATCATTAAACCACGGAACTGAGAACGGGACCCCCGTCAAAGGAATCTTAGAAAGGACTGAAAGAGCTTGAAGGGGGTTGAGACCCCATATGAACAACAATGCCAACCAACAAGAGCTTCCAGGGACTAAGCCACTACCCAAAGACTATACATGGACTGACCCTGGACTCCAACCTCATAGGTAGCAATGAATAGCCTAGTAAGAGCACCAGTGGAAGGGGAAGCCCTTGGTCCTGCCCCAGTGAATGTGATTGTTGAGGGGAGGGCGGTAATGGGGGGAGGATGGGGAGGGGAACACCTATATAGAAGGGGAGGGAGAGGGGTTAGGGAGATGTTGGCCAGGAAACTGGGAAGGGAAATAACAATCGAAATGTAAATAAGAAATACTCAAGTTAATAAAGATAAAAAAAATAAAAAATAAAAAAGAAACAGGTAGCAAGCAAGGCTGTTTCAGCCTGGCAAGCATCTAATTGTTTGCCTATTGTAAGCCAACAGGTGGGTTGTCTGAAGCAAAACCATAAACAATCACAAACTCTCTGAGAGTGCGTCTGAAACAATCAGACTAATCTTTGATTGACTGTTGCTAGGACATAGCTGGGGAGTAACTCTTGCGCATGAGACAGGGATAATCCATGGGGTCCTTCCTGTTACTCTGAGTATAGCTTAGGATCAGTTATAGGTCAAGTCTCTCTTAGATGAGGGCTGGTCCCCAGATGGAGTAGGTTTGGCTTCTCATGTTCATATGCATTAGCAGCCAGATTTACCAATCTTCCATTTTGAATGTTTCTGCTTCCATTGTTGGTTTTTAAAATAACACTAAGTAATCTTACTCTGTAACTTTAAAACATGCTAACATTACATTAATTTCTAATCTTTTCTGATGTATCCTTTCCAGAAAAATGAATTAATAAAATGAACTCTTTTAGAAAGACTAGTCTTGATCCTGTTATTTTGTTTGACGTGTTATTTTCTATTGTCGATTGGAGTGATAGAGGAAAATTTGTATTTCAATCAGTGTCTTGCAACATGGAATTTTATGCTGCTTTATGGAAGTAAAGGATAAAACATAGAAGATGAAACTTGACTCTTGTTGCACAAACTCTTCCAAGCTACTATATGTTAAAGATGATAATTTCACGTAGATGACATAGAAACATGTATTGTTAAGGGTCTGTTACTTTGTGATGTTTTTAAGAGAATAAATTATTCTAACTATAGATTCACTATGTATTAACTGCTACCATGAACTGTGGGCAAAGAAATCATGCGCACATACACCTACACACACACACACACATACACACACACACAAATACACACATACACATACACACACACATACACACACATACACACACAAATACACACACATACACACACATACACACACACTTATACACACACAAATACACACACACATACAGACACATACACCCACATACACACACATACACTCACATGTACATGTATACATACACACACATATACACACCCATACACACAACAAATATACACATACACATACACACACATACACATACACACACATACACATACACACATACACACACATACACACACATACACACACATACACACACATACACACACATACACACATACACACATACACACACATACTTACACGCACACATATACACACACATACACACATATACCCACATACACACACACACATGTACACATATACATACACACATATACACACACATACATACACACAAACACATGATGTTTATGATACCATAAGTATAGAAACATCTCATATAACAATGTTACTACACATTGATAAGACGTACAACAATCTGAATTGAAATATCTTACATTGGTTAATGTAATCTCTGAATATATTCAAAGAAGCCATTGGGGAAATACTTGACATAAACACAAACAAAAGAACTAGACGTAGAGGCTGGCCTGGCATTTAATAATCATGTTCTTACATAAATAGAAGTCAAGTATTTGCTTTATTGATATCATTCTTCCCTACAATCCATCTACAGTCTATCTCATGGTGTTTAATATTTATTGATGAAGAGGATAAGCTCTCTCTTTTCTCACATAATCTTCCTTATCATTTTTATTTAGAAGACAAATTCTTATTTTATTCTCTAGTCAGATCAATAATAAAATGATCATCTTCAAACATCATGTTTTTTATTGAAACAGACTAATAGGAGCTTATTACAAGAAACTCTGGGAAGGCCCTTATTTCTTTTTTTTTTTTTTACATTTTATTTTTTTTATTAACTTGAGTATTTCTTATATACATTTCGAGTGTTATTCCCTTTCCCGGTATCTGGGCAAACATCCCCCTCCCCCCTCCCCTTCCTTATGGGTGTTCCCCTCCCAACCCTCCCCCCATTGCCGCCCTCCTCCCCCAGTCTAGGTCACTGGGGGTTCAGTCTTAGCAGGACCCAGGGCTCCCCCTTCCACTGGTGCTCTTACTAGGATATTCATTGCTACCTATGAGGTCAGAGTCCACGGTCAGTCCATGTATAGTCTTTAGGTAGTGGCTTAGTCCCTGGAAGCTCTGGTTGCTTGGCATTGTTGTACATATGGGGTCTCGAGCCCCTTCAAGCTCTTCCAGTTCTTTCTCTGATACCTTCAACGGGGGTCCTATTCTCAGTTCAGTGGGTTGCTGCTGGCATTCGCTTCTGTATTTGCTGTATTCTGGCTGTGTCTCTCAGGAGAGATCTACATCCGGCTCCTGTCGGTCTGCACTTCTTTGCTTCATCCATCTTGTCTAATTGGGTGGCTGTATATGTATGGGCCACATGTGGGGCAGGCTCTGAATGGGTGTTCCTTCAGTCTCTGTTTTAATCTTTGCCTCTCTCTTCCCTGCCAAGGGTATTCTTGTTCCCCATTTAAAGAAGGAGTGAAGCATTCACATTTTGGTCATCCTTCTTGAGTTTCATGTGTTCTGTGCATCTGGGGTAATTCAAGCATTTGGGCTAATAGCCACTTATCAATGAGTGCATACCATGTATGTCTTTCTGTGATTGGGTTAGCTCACTCAGGATGATATTTTCCAGTTCCAACCATTTGCCTACGAATTTCATAAAGTCGTTGTTTTTGATAGCTGAGTAATATTCCATTGTGTAGATGTACCACATTTTCTGTATCCATTCCTCTGTTGAAGGGCATCTGGGTTCTTTCCAGCTTCTGGCTATTATAAATAAGGCTGCAATTAACATAGTGGAGCACGTGTCTTTATTATATGTTGGGGCATCTTTTGGGTATATGCCCAAGAGAGGTATAGCTGGATCCTCAGGCAGTTCAATGTCCAATTTTCTGAGGATCCTCCAGACTGATTTCCAGAATGGTTTTACCAGTCTGCAATCCCACCAACAATGGAGGAGTGTTCCTCTTTCTCCACATCCTCTCCAGCATCTGTTGTCCCCTGAGTTTTAGATCTTAGCCATTCTCACTGGTGTGAGGTGAAATCTCAGGGTTGTTTTGATTTGCATTTCCCTTATGACTAAAGATGTTGAACATTTCTTTAGGTGTTTCTCAGCCATTCGGCATTCCTCAGCTGTGAATTCTTTGTTTAGCTCTGAACCCTATTTTTAATAGGGTTATTTGTCTCCCTGCGGTCTAACTTCTTGAGTTCTTTGTATATTTTGGATATAAGGCCTCTATCTGTTGTAGGATTGGTAAAGATCTTTTCCCAATCTGTTGGTTGCCGTTTTGTCCTAGCCACAGTGTCCTTTACCTTACAGAAGCTTTGCAGTTTTATGAGATCCCATTTGTCGATTCTTGATCTTAGAGCATAAGCCATTGGTGTTTTGTTTAGGAAATTTTTTCCAGTGCCCATGTGTTCCAGATACTTCCGTAGTTTTTCTTCTATTAGTTTGAGTGTGTCTGGTTTGATGTGGAGGTCCTTGATCCACTTGGACTTAAGCTTTGTACAGGGTGATAAGCATGGATCGATCTGCATTCTTCCACATGTTGACCTCCAGTTGAACCAGCACCATTTGCTGAAAATGCTATCTGTTTTCCATTTGATGGTTTTGGCTCCTTTGTCAAAAATCAAGTGACCATATGTGTATGGGTTCATTTCTGGGTCTTCAATTCTATTCCATTTGTCTATCTGTCTGTCTCTGTACCAATACCATGCAGTTTTTAATCACTATTGCTCTGTAATACTGCTTGAGTTCAGGGATAGTGTTTCCCCCTGAAGTCCTTTTATTGTTGAGGATAGTTTTACCTATCCTGGGTTTTTTGATATTCCAAATGAATTTGCAAATTGTTCTGTCTAACTCTTTGAAAAATTGGATTGGTATTTTGATGGGGATTGCATTGAATCTGTAGATTGCTTTTGGTAAAATGGCCATTTTTACTATATTGATCCTGCCAACCCATGAGCATGGGAGATCTTTCCATCTTCTGAGGTCTTCTTCAATTTCCTTCTTCAGTGCCTTGAAGTTCTTATTGTACAGATCTTTTACTTGCTTTGTTAAAGTCACACCGAGGTACTTTATATTATTTGGGTCTATTATGAAGGGTGTCGTTTCCCTAATTTCTTTCTCGACTTGTTTCTCTTTTGTATAAAGGAAGGCAACTGATTTATTTGAGTTGATTTTATACCCAGCCACTTTGCTGAAGTTGTTTATCAGCTTTAGTAGTTCTCTGGTGGAACTTTTGGGATCACTTAAATATACTATCATATCATCTGCAAATAGTGATATTTTGACTTCTCCTTTTCCGATCTGTATCCCCTTGATCTCCTTTTGTTGTCTGATTGCTCTGGCTAGAACTTCAAGAACTATATTGAATAAGTAGGGAGAGAGTGGGCAGCCTTGTCTAGTCCCTGATTTTAGTGGGATTGCTTCAAGTTTCTCTCCATTTAGTTTAATGTTAGCAACTGGTTTGCTGTATATGGCTTTTACTATGTTTAGGTATGGGCCTTGAATTCTTATTCTTTCCAGGACTTTTATCATGAAGGGGTGTTGAATTTTGTCAAATGCTTTCTCAGCGACTAATGAAATGATCATGTGGTTTTGTTCTTTCAGTTTGTTTATATAATGGATCACGTTGATGGTTTTCCGTATATTAAACCATCCCTGCATGCCTGGGATGAAGCCTACTTGGTCATGGTGGATGATTATTTTGATGTGCTCTTGGATTCGGTTTGCCAGAATTTTGTTGAGTATTTTTGCGTCGATATTCATAAGGGAAATTGGTCTGAAGTTCTCTTTCTTTGTTGTGTCTTTGTGTGGTTTAGGTATAAGAGTAATTGTGGCTTCGTAGAAGGTATTCGGTAGTGATCCATCTGTTTCAATTTTGTGGAATAGTTTGGATAATATTGATATGAGGTCTTCTATGAAGGTTTGATAGAATTCTGCACTAAACCCGTCTGGACCTGGGCTCTTTTTGGTTGGGAGACCTTTAATGACTGCTTCTATTTCCTTAGGAGTTATGCGGTTGTTTAACTGGTTTATCTGTTTCTGATTTAACTTCGATACCTGGTATCAGTCTAGGAAATTGTCCATTTCCTGAAGATTTTCAAGTTTTGTTGAATATAGGTTTTTATAGTAAGATCTGATGATTTTTTGAATTTCCTCTGAATCTGTTGTTATGTCTCCCTTTTCATTTCTGATTTTGTTAATTTGGAAGCACTCTCTGTGTCCTCTCGTTAGTCTGGCTAAGGGTTTATCTATCTTGTTGATTTTCTCAAAGAACCAAGTTTTGGTTCTGTTGATTCTTTCTATGGTCCTTTTTGTTTCTACTTGGTTGATTTCAGCTCTGAGTTTGATTATTTCCTGCCTTCTACTCCTCCTGGGTGTATTTGCTTCTTTTTGTTCTAGAGCTTTTAGGTGTGCTGTCAAGCTGCTGACATATGCTCTTTCCTGTTTCTTTCTGCCGGCACTCAGCGCTATGGGTTTTCCTCTTAGCACAGCTTTCATTGTGTCCCATAAGTTTCAGTATGTTGTACCTTCATTTTCATTAAATTCTAAAAAGTTTTTAATTTCTTTCTTTATTTCTTCCTTGACCAGGTTATCATTGAGTAGAGCATTGTTCAATTTCCAAGTATATGTGGGCATTCTTCCGTGATTGGTATTGAAGACCAGTTTTAGGGCGTGGTGGTCCGATAGCACGCATGGGATTATTTCTATCTTTCTGTACCTGTTGAGGCCCGTTTTTTTTACCAATTATATGGTCAATTTTGGAGAAAGTACCATGAGGAGCTGAGAAGAAGGTATATCCTTTTGCTTTAGGATAGAATGTTCTATAAATATCCGTTAAGTCCATTTGGCTCATGACTTCTCTTAGTCTGTCTACATCTCTGTTTAATTTCTGTTTCCATGATCTGTCCATTGATGAGAGTGGGGTGTCGAAATCTCCCACTATTATTGTGTGAGGTACAATGTGTGTTTTGAGCTTTAGTAAGGTTTCTTTTACATATGTAGGTGCCCTAGTATTTGGGGCATAGATATTAGGATTGAGAGTTCATCTTGGTGGATTTTTCCTTTGATGAATATGAAGTGTCCTTCCTTATCTTTTTTGATGACTTTTAGGTGAAAATTGATTTTATTTGATATTAGAATGGCTACTCCAGCTTGCTTCTTCTGACCATTTGCTTGGAAAATTGTTTTCCAGCCTTTCACCCTGAGGTAATGTCTCTCTTTGTCTCTGAGGTGTGTTTCCTGTAGGCAGCAGAATGCAGGGTCCTCGTTGCGTATCCAGTTTGTTAATCTATTTCTTTT
This sequence comes from Rattus norvegicus, assembly GCF_021556685.1. Classification (NCBI taxonomy): domain Eukaryota; kingdom Metazoa; phylum Chordata; class Mammalia; order Rodentia; family Muridae; genus Rattus; species Rattus norvegicus. The sequence goes on along the minus strand of NC_141539.1, from coordinate 24,077,556 downwards.
TATTGGGGAGTTGAGGCCATTCATGTTGAGAGATATTAAGGAATAGTGATTATTGCTTCCCGTTATATTCATATTTGGATGTGAGGTTATATTTGTGTGCTTTCATTCTCTTTGTTTTGTTGCCAAGACGATTAGTTTCTTGCTTCTTCTAGGGTATAGCTTGCCTCCTTATGTTGGGCTTTACCATTTATTATTTTTTGTAGTGCTGGATTTGTAGAAAGATATTGTGTAAATTTGGTTTTGTCATGGAATATCTTGGTTTCTCCATCTATGTTAATTGAGAGTTTTGCAGGATACAGTAACCTGGGCTGGCATTTGTGTTCTCTTAGGGTCTGTATGACATCTGTCCAGGATCTTCTGGCCTTCATAGTTTCTGGCGAGAATTCTGGTGTGATTCTGATAGATCTGCCTTTATATGTTACTTGACCTTTTTCCCTTACTGCTTTTAATATTCTTTCTTTATTTTGTGCATTTGGTGTTTTGACAATTATGTGACGTGAGGTGTTTCTTTTCTGGTCCAATCTTTTTGGAGTTCTGTAGGCTTCTTGTATGCCTATGGGTATCTCTTTTTTTAGGTTAGGGAAGTTTTCTTCTATGATTTTGTTGAAGATATTTACTGGTCCTTTGAGCTGGGAGTCTTCATTCTCTTCTATACCTATTATCCTTAGGTTTGATCTTCTCATTGAGTCCTGGATTTCCTGTATGTTTTGGACCAGTAGCTTTTTCTGCTTTACATTATCTTTGACAGTTGAGTCAATGATTTCTATGGAATCTTCTGCTCCTGAGATTCTCTCTTCCATCTCTTGTATTCTGTTGGTGAAGCTTGTATCTACAGCTCCTTGTCTCTTCTTTTGGTTTTCTATATCTAGGGTTGTTTCCATGTGTTCTTTCTTGATTGCTTCTATTTCCATTTTTAATTCCTTCAACTGTTTGATTGTGTTTTCCTGGAATTCTTTCAGGGATTTTTGTGTTTCCTCTCTATGGGCTTCTACTTGTTTATTTATGTTTTCCTGGAATTCTTTCAGGGATTTTTGTGTCTCCTCTTTATGGGCTTCTACTTGTTTATTTATGTTTTCCTGGAATTCTTTCAGGCATTTTTGTGATTCCTCTCTGTAGGCTTCTACTTGTTCTCTAAGGGAGTTCTTCACGTCTTTCTTGAAGTCCTCCAGCATCATGATCAAATATGATTTTGAAAGTAGATCTTGTGTTTCTCTTGTGTTTGGACATTCCATGTTTGTTTTGGTGGGAGAATTGGGCTCCGATGATGCCATGTAGTCTTGGTTTCTGTTGCTTGGATTCCTGCGCTTGCCTCTCACCATCAGATTATCTCTAGTGTTACTTTGTTTTGCTATTTCTGACAGTGGCTAGACTGTCCCTATAAGCCTGTGTGTCAGGAGTGCTGTAGACCTGTTTTACTGTTTTCTTTCAGCCAGTTATGGGGACAGAGTGTTCTGCTTTCGGGCGTGTAGTTTTTCCTCTCTACAGGTCTTCAGCTGTTCCTATGGGCCTGTGTCTTGAGTTCACCAGGCAGGTCACTTGCAGCATACAATTTGGTCTTACCTGTGGTCCTGAGGCTCAAGTTCGCTCGCGGGGTGCTGCCCACGGGCTCTTTGCAGTGGCTGCAACCAGGAAGACCTGTGCTGCCCCTTCTGGGAGCTTCAGTGCACCAGGGTTCCAGATGGCCTTTGGTGTTTTCCTCTGGCGTCCGAGATGTATGTACAGAGAGCAGTCTCTTCTGGTTTCCCAGGCTTGTCTGCCTCTCTGAAGGTTTAGCTCTCCCTCCCACGGGATTTGGGTGCAGAGAACTGTTTATCCGGTCTGTTTCCTTCAGGTTCCGGTGGTGTCTTAGGCAGGGGTCCTGCCACACCTGGGCCCTCCCCCACGGGAGCCCAGAGGCCTTATAGTTTCCTCTTGGAAGGCCCTTATTTCTAAAGTGTGTTTGTTACCAATGGTGAATACAATAGGCTTACAGTGTTTATTGAACTCACTATGTAACTGAGTTTCTATGCTTAACCATTTTGAGTAGTCCTCAAAAATATAATCCTAAGAGATATAGAGCATTTTTATGTCCAGTTCATGGATGAGAAACTCGGTGTAAGGAGGTCTTCAGCAGTTTTATGGAGATCCCCAAGTCAAAGGCCAATATCTAATCCAAAGGAGCCTGATCTAGAACAATCGCCGCCAGTCATCTGCTCTGTGCCCTCTCCCAGAGACAGCCATTATCTGACAGCTTGTCCAGCAGAAACCATTCCATGAAGACGGCCTGCCATTCAGTGTTCTGTGTTTACAGGATTCCTATTGTACAAACAGGTATACCTCTACATTTATGAGTTTTATATGTTTCTTTCTTTTTTTTTGGCTCTTTTTTGTGTATATTTTTTTCTATTCTGATTTGTTTGTTCTTATTTATTTTATTTGTTTCTATTAATATTTTTAGATGCCTCTTTATTTTCAAAGAAGAGACAGGAATATGGCTCCACATAGAAGGAAAGATGGGGAAAAACTGGGAGGAGGAGTTAGGGGATGGAAAACTATCATGAAAATATATTATATGGGAACAATCTATTTTCAAATTATAAATTTTTTAAAATGGTCACTTATACAAGTTTAGGCCAATTCTAAATCAGTGGTCCTCAACCTTTCTAATGCTGTGACCCTTTAATATGGTACCTCATGTGGTGGTGGACCCAAGCCATAAGATTTTCAATGCTACTTCATAACTTTATTTGCTACTGTTATAAACTGCAATGTAAATATGTGTGCTTTTAGGTACTCGTAGATGACTCTGTGAAAGGGTTAATTGACCCCCAGAGGGTATGCAACTAACAAGTTGGGAACTGCTGTTTTAAGTTTCCTTTCTTGATAAATTCCCAGCAACTCATAGATCCTTCTAAATCACCTGAAACTCTCAATCACATCCCAGTCTACAATATGTATACTTTCAGATTAAAGTTTTCAAGAGTTGCTGTTCTTCATTCTGCCCAACTTTGATGCCATGCCATTTCTTGTCTTATAACACTAAATTCATTAAATTAATTCTCACACAACTCCAACTACACAGTTAGCCTCAGATAAACCACAAAACATGAAGATAATACCTACACAGCTGACATGAAAATTCATTGTTTTCCCAAGCTTCAGTGTAATGGATTCTTATTACAAATACTGTGTTCATAGTAATGATCAGGGTCAGAGAAAACGTTGGGGGTATGTGCATAAAAGAATCTGCCATAATTACAATTTGCAAATGAAGAAACCAAAATCAATATTTTTAATATATTACATTAAAATAATGTTCTATCTATCCAAATTATGGAAGAATGAAAGAGAATGAATTTTATGTAGATTATTTAGCCTAGAAATTAAAGTAGGTCAAAGAAAAAAGGAAGATCCGTCATAAAGAAACATGAATCACAAAGAAATGAAAGCTTTATGAAAAGCTAATGGAAAAAATGGTTATTGTCTGTTTTATTGCCTTGTCTCATAACATGTACATACTGTAAGGCCTATGAGAAAAGCACAGTATTATAATAACAATAAAATTAATATCCAAAAAGCTCAATTTAATATCCACTTTCCTCCTTGATGCATGTTAAACTTTGAACAAGTTACAAACATTCTCCAGCTCAGTAGTCAGGGAATTGTGTTATCTATGTATTCACATTATCTCGTGTGTTATAGAAATGAATGTGCTTAATGCCATGACAAGACAGTACAAATATTAAGATCAGTGTGCATAAATTGAATTTGAAAACTTTGGTCTTTAGCCATATTGATAGGATTTTCAGTTCTTAAAATGTGAAAGCATTTTATATATTAGCAAAGCCCTAGTTACTTTCTGTATTTTCTTGTGGGGATAATGAAACTGGAAGAGATGTTATGAAGTATAAATATATTTAAGTACCATAGTTATGGAAAGAAAATGAGGAAAAAACAGAATAAGTTATAAAAAGAATGTTCAATTGAAAGAACTATTAACAAGAAACAGAGGAATAACTGAAAACAACAGAGGAGTCTATGAGTAAAGGACCAGAAGACATACAGAGCATATCATCCCTAGAACTGAAACGTGGTACAAAACTAAAGGAAAAACATTTAGGACAGATATCCCTTTTTCACAATGATATTTATCCCTTACTGTAAAACTTATGGTTCCTTTATATGGAGTTATAGGATTTAATGAAATGCCGCAAACTGAGGTTTGCCAGAAGGCAACTACTGAAGACTGACTGCTAAAGACCTTCACCAGGAAGACGCTCCAGGAAGCACTGGGGACTTATCTATGAACTGGTTGGGATACTGGCAACATTTGTCACAAAGTAAGAGGCTAGGATAGTAACCCAGGCAACTGGGACAGCACGCATTATCACTAATGTATGAAGTGCATCTTTTAATGTATGTATAGTACATACAACTATTAGCACAGTTGTTACTCTTAGAAGTGAAGAAGGAAAACTAAAGAATCATATGTTGTTTAATATTTGTTTAAATGTATGTAATATTGATAAATAAATAATATTGATATTTACCCTTTGATTGTTTTATATTTCTATGCCTATAAAACTATTAAGATTGTATTTTTGATATTTTAAAATTTAAAATATTTTTGATATTTTAAAGATTATGATTATATTATTCTTGCTTCCTAATGAGCTGCAGATGCTGCTACTGAGTCCTCGTACACAATTTCTACTTAAACATAAATTTTATATGTCTCTAATAAAACATTTTTGTATTACAGATAAAAATAATTGTGATGAAAAAGGTTAAAATGTAAGTTCTTATGTCCAAGTAGATATTTCAGAAATAGAATAAAATACTATTTTATACTTCTGAACTTTTTAGCCCTAAAACATCTTCATACTGTCTTTCTTGAGAGTGCTGGTGATAAAATCTACTGAGCAATCAATTTTTCTTACAATTAATTATATCAGCTGATAATTTTTTATCATCTTTGATTCAGGATACTTGTGCCCACAACTATGAATTGTTGAACATGTCTCATTATAGTCTGAGAAGATGACTCATAAGTGTGTAAAGTGTTTTGCCTGCAAATGCGAGGTCCAGATTTTGAGTAGTCCCCATATTTGAAGGGTCCCCATAACTTAATCATCAGAAAGAGATAGTGGATCCCCAATGCAAACCTACTAGCAAGAATAACAAAAGGAGCCCTAAATTAATTTTTTGAGAGTCTGATTCAATGAATAAGATTGAAGGGTAATGAGGATGATTTCTGGTAACACCTTTAGTAGCAACATGCCTGAAATTATGCCAGTGGATAAGATGGAGCTATACAGTTTATGGAGTTACACAGAAAAATAATCTCATACATTTATTTGTCTTATGGTTATTTATTTGAAAATAAGAGTACAAGTTCCTGGATGTTCTTTAAAAATAGTTTTTTTGTTTTAAAATCTCCCGAAGGGCTCCTCTGTATTGATTATAGCTTGTTAGCACTTTTCACATGTCTGATTTGTAAAATACAGTAAAGCATGTTAGTTTTTAATAATGCGCATACGTATAATGTATGAATGTGGTATATTGCATATGTATATGATGCATAAATGGCAGAGATCAGAGAAGGATGACTGGTATTCTGATCTATTGCTTTCTAAATTAGTCCATTAGATCAAGAGAAGGTCTCTCACTGAGTATACATCCTGGCTGGAAACCAGAGAAATCCACCTGTATACATCCCACAGTCCTGGTCTTACCAATGTGCACTTAACATGTCTAGCTTTGTAAGTGGGCTCCTAGAATTTGAACTCAGGCCCTTATGTTTATGTAGAAAGTGTCTTTCCCTATTGTTCCATTTTCCCAATCCCTGAGTTTTCATTTATCTTATCAACATTATCCATGTCAGTAAGTCATTGTGGGCATTTCAAGCTATAGTGGTTCCTGAAGCTCAGAAATATATTATAAGAATGTATTTTGAAAGCTTGAACTAGGAGCCACCTTCTAGTTATATATCAATGAATTTCTATATTATGCATGATAGTATTATAAAATGATGCACTAATTTAACAATCATTCGTTATCATGATCTTATCTCATTCTTTCAGTTAATCACATTTGAAGTCATATCTATATACAGTCATAAATATAAGGAAATAACCTTGACTTGTAATCCTTAAAAATATAAGAGGTATAAAGGAAAACCAAAAGAATCGCTATTATAACTTAAAGTAAGCTGAAATGGAAATTTCTAGTTTCTTTGGAATTTAACTATCCTAAATGATATTGTGCTGGGGCTCACAGATGAAAGGATGTCTTGCTAAGGCAAACATGTTAAAGAATGTTTTCTTGAAGCAGACACAGGTGAGAGGATGTTTTTCTGGAGCAGACACAGGAAAGAATATTTTCCTGAAGCAGACAAAGGCAAAATGATGTTTCGATATAGCAAACATATGAAAAGACTCAGAATGAGGTAACATAAATATGACCCCACAGACAGTGGGAGACAAACACTGGGCATTGGTTTGGTTTGGTTTGCCTTGCTATACTCTGCTAACAGTACACATGTATTGGTTCGCCTTACATAGCATTGTTGAGTTGAACTTGTGATAATACTGCCATTGGCAGAAAGTCAATGAACTGCTCATTAGTTTCCTGTGGCAGCTTACTACTTCTGAGGCTTCACTTCAGTGCAGTTGGCGATCATGTTGGTTCCTTCAGTTAAACTACAATTAAACTACAATTGCTGGTTCGTGCCTGGTGTCTGCCTGCCTAGAGGACTGGTCTGCAGCTGCTGAGTCATATTTGGTGTTTGCTATAGGACTTAACTGCTGCCAAATATCAGACTTGACCCCAAAGAACTATTGCTGAATAGGGCCTCTTCCCCGTTAACTTAATAACATTTTTCTTCCACTAACTAGAGCTAGAGGAGAGGTTGAACCTTACAAGTAGATTGTAAGAAATGTATTCCGATAGTAAGCCACTATGCATAGGAAACTATTAAAAATAAGAAACTCCAAATCACATATTCTCTTTTTATAGATATACATTTTCTCTCTCCTATCCATTTACTAAATCTCATAGAACCTACCACCCAGTATAATGGACAATGGGAACAAGAAAGACATTAGTGATTATGCAAAATTTCAGTATTCCTTAAATCATTTGCTTTATTTAAGAAGAAGGATCATACAATCCAAAGAAGCATAGGTAATTTGAGTGTTTGTGGTGGAACAAAAATGTGACAATAATATAAATTCTATAATTAAAAATTGAAGTGAAAGAAAAATTTTGGGGATAAATAATGTAGTCAATGAGATTTTTAATTAATTAATTATTTTATTTATTTACATCTCATATTTTACCTGCTTCTGGTCCCCCCTCACAGAGTTCTTTCCCTATTTCCCTCTGCTTTGCCTCTGATAGGGTACTCCCTATATCCCCCTACCTTGGGGCATCAGCTCTCCACAGGATTAGACCCACCCTCTCCCATTGAGGTCAGACAATGCAGCCCTCTGCTACCTGTGTCAGATGGGTCTCAGACTGGCCCATGTATGACCTTTGGTTGGTGTCTCTGAGAGCTCCCAGGGGTCCAGGTTATTTGACTCTGTTGCTCTTCCTATGGAATTACCATCCCCTTCAGTTACTTGAAACCTTCCCCCAACTCTTCTGACTGGCTCCCTGATCTCTGCCCAGTGCTTCTCTGTGAATATCTGCATCTTTCTCAATCAGCGTCTGGGTAGAGTCTCTCAGAAAACTACCAGGCTAGGGTCCAATTTGCAAGTAAACCAGAAGGAAGGCCCAAGTGAGGTCCTCATAGAAAGGAGAACAGAATCATCAGGGAAGTTAGAGGGAAGGAGGAACATGGGTGGTAAAGGAGAGGGAAAGTAAAATGTGTGGCATGATCAGGTATGGGGAGAGACAGGAGAGAATTCCAGAGGGCCAGGAGAATAAATGGAATTACTCAGCTGCTGGGGTTGAAGGCTAGGAGGAACCTCTAGAAAGTCCCAGACACCTGGAGCGGGGATGCTACCAGAGCTCAATGTGGGTAACCATAGCTGAAATGCCCAGCAGTGACAATATGGTACCTGAAGAGACCACCTCCAGTAGTCAGAAAGGAGCCCCATGCAGGGACTGGGACACTAACCTCCTCACAAAACTTTCAACCCCAAATAGCTTCTGTATAAAAGAAATACAGTCTAAAAGAAATGCAGGGACAAAACTGGAGCAGAGACTGAAAAAATGGCTGACCAGTGACCAGCCCTTCTTGGAATCCATTTTATGGGTAGGCACCAATCCCTAACATTATTACTCAACAAGATTTCATGCCAATTTATCAATTGCCATTAAAATCTGAATATTTAAACCTTTAAAATTTATTTTAATTTATGCACAGGCTCTATAAGCAATACTAAGGAAAGTTGTCTTCTATTTTCTTAATAAATTTAAAATAGAATTGCTATAAGGGTCCCCTAGGGAACACAGAACCCAGGAATGCATTTTCTTGTTTCATGAATGAAAGGACTTACAAACAGAAAGTAAATATGTCAGCAAACATAACCTGTATGTAGAAAATTAAATATTTGGAAAAATAAAAGCATAAGCACTGGAGATCAGTGCAGTCATGATAGCTACATTCTTTCATTGCTATGACAAAATGCCTGACAAACACAAATTCAAAGAAGGTTATACTTTGGCTTACTGTCCATCAAAGCAAGAAGCCATAACAGTTTGTGACAATGAGCCCAGAGAAGCATGAATACAGGACCTGATTTACTTTTATTTTTGAATCTTTCATTCAATCTGGGACCCCAACCCATGGGTTGTGATGTTCACACTCCAAGTTTATCTTCCTTTTCAGTAAGAACTCTCTGGAAACATGCAGGCACCATACTCAGAGGTTTCTTTTAGGTGACTCTTAACAACAGTGAAGTAGACAATAAATATAACATACAAAATTCCATTAAACAGATGTTAATGAAAAATAGGGTGCATTGGCTTATTTCACAATGTTGCACTAAATAAAGTTTAAATTCACTATAGAGAATATTAAATATGATGTCATGGATGGACCCCAGAAAAGTCTTCAGAATAAAGCAGCTAATGTTTGCAACACTTCACTGTAAAGTTTTATGTTTGGTGACTTTAAAGATCAAAGGCCATGGTCAAAAACAACCATGAGATTGAAATGAACAAATTCACAAAATTCCATATGAGGTCAGTGTCATAATTTTAACAATTAATAGCCTGTCTTGCCTTTAGTTTTGTTTCATTTAACAAATAAACATATTATAATTTGTAATTTGATTGTGAATTCATCATTAAAATAAATAATAGAACTTTCTATTCAATAAATACATTGAAAGTAGGTGCAGGAATAGCTTTATAATGGTTAATACCTTGAAGAGATGACAATATAATCTAAAATCAAATTCTGTTACTAAATGGACAGTATATATTTAAGTTATACAAAGTTCAAAGTGCTTTTCCAAATTATACAGACAATTATGGGGAGATTTTAAGCAGCAATTACACAAATCTGACTTTCATGGCTAAATATGGTAACACAATTAAGGCTCATTGCTATACAATCACATTTTTAGCATAAGAAGCTGAGACTTTCAGGGTCAAGTATGGAGTATTTTCATAACTCTGAAGCACAAACTGGGAAGTCTTAATCAAAAAACAGCACAATACATCATTCAACTGCTTAGTCTATGTGCTCTGTTCTTCACTGTCTGTCATGGAAAACATATAAAACCTAAGTGTGCCTTCTCTTTGAGGTTTTAAAAATTGAGAAATTATATTAGGTACATATACATTTTCAAAGCTGAAAATGGCATACACAATAAAAAGTTCTATCAAATAGACAAATGAGCTAGCTATGAGAGCACTCCCAATCCCCAAACTAGAGCACTGTGAGAGAGAAAAGAATGTTAAAATATAAACAAATTATAAAATAAATATCCCTAAGTCTGTACTAAAACAAATGAAGAACACACACACACACACACACACACACACACACATATGAGAGAGAGAGAGAGAGAGAGAGAGAGAGAGAGAGAGAGAGAAGAGAGCTGAGAGTTTAAGGGAGTTATTCTATACAGAATGACACCATTCTCATCTCAAGAACCATGAATTATCTAACAAAACCCCAAGTTAATTAGAAAAATCTCTTCCAATGATAGATCGGAGGAAGACAAGCAACTCCTAAAACATATGGGCGAATGCTATTACACTTGGTTGCCTCACAGAACCTGAAGTCAACATCTGACTGTTACAATCTTCTCATGTGCACTTCAGTGATTTTCTTTAAATCTTAAGTATAAACATGGTATTACAGATAAATCAATTTAGGTCAAGTATCACATATTCACGTACATTCTGCATTTTGACGTGCCATGGACTTTTATGATAGTCTCCGTGTTACAAAAATGTCCACCCAGTTGGAGTAATTTACATTCTATATCGTAAGTGGAGCCAGTTACCTATGGCTGGAGAAATAGACTCAAGAAAATAACCTACTGTTGCCATTTGTCTAAACCAATATATTTGTAATTGTAATTGTATTTTAAATATTTAATATATCATTTTGGTTTGTCTTTATTAAGCAATATGTTATTTTGTAAGATAAAGTGAAAGTGATGTACTTAATGAATATTCTGGCTCATAAATACGTATTTAATTTCACTGCAGTTTTAACTCAGTTGAGAACTATGTTACATATTTTGATGATATTCCACCTCCCGTAATTCCTCCCAGATCCCCCCCACCTTCTTTTTCACCCAACTTCATACTGTTTCTCTCTTTTCTCCTTCAGTCAAAAAAAAAAAAAGAATGAAAACCAAAACAAGCAACTGAAAAAATACCAACAAAAAAGACAAATATCACAAGTCAAAATATAGAAGGTACAAAGAGAACATGGATTACTTTGTATTGTCTAACTTTACTCTTGCTGCTCACACTCTTGCTAAAGAAAAATTTTTCAACAAGTAAAGACTATTTCATAGAGCTACAGCATATCAAGATATGGAAATTCCTTGAATATGGCTGTACTAAACACCGATTGCTACATCTACAATGCAACCTCTACACCTAATACTTAGAGCAAATCACTGAAGAGATGGTGCATATACTGTAAGGGACAGAGGAGTGCATGCCTGTTGCTACATAGTGTCCTTTAGATATGAAAGGGAAAGTACACCTATGGTATCTCAACAATATGGTTGCTTGAACAAGAATTACATAATGAGAACACTAATGCATAGGCCAGCGTAGACACGAAAATAATATAAGGTTTTACACCTACATGAAGAGCAAACGTTGGCCAATAGATTCCCAAATAGAAAAATTAGTGTTCTCAAGGGAAGCACTTACTTATAGTTTGGTCAAACTCATGTGGCCCGTGCATGTGCATATGCATGTGAATGGTATGTATATGCACATACACACACATATATGAATATGTATTTACAGATACATGTATCAGTAACAATTAAAGAACAGGTCACAAATTTGGGAACAGAGGATATGTAAATAGCTGGAGTTGGTAAGGATGGCAAGAGTGATGTAGATGCAGTGGTCATGTATAAAGTTATCAAAAATTAGCAGCAGAAATAAGAATAGAGAAAACAGACTGAAGAAGATGGGGTTTTGGTTAATGTCTGACCCAAATTACTTAATGACATCTCCCCTCTCTCTTTTCAGGTACTTCACAAGTTGTTTTCAATTGAGATCTGGCTCTTTCAGGGAAATTTCCAGACACATTTCTTCTGATGGGTTGTGCCAGTGGCTAAAGTTTACACCCTGCTTTATCTGTAGCAGAGTAGATAACACTTTGGGGAAAGACGAAAGTATTTGTCTCTTGCTAAGGTGAGCTGAAATCCTCCCATCTGGACAGTAGCTATGGGCAAAAGGCAGAGAATTATCATGTACACAGAGTAAAGTCCGTGTAAGAAGGGGAGATATGGGAGCAGCTGTCCTTTGCATATCAAAGTGGATCAAATACGAGAATTCTTTCAGTTCTGAGTAGAACTGAATTTGCCTATTATCTGAAATGAGGTGCAACAACTGATAGCCTAAGAGAAAAATGTCTTTTATACAACCAGCAAAAACATGACGAACATAGTAAAATGCACTTATTATTATGGAGCAAAGACAAATATGAGACATGTTTTCAATAGCAAAGGGACACAAGAAACATTGCATTTTATAGGTGTAACTTGTACTCCGTGTGTGTGTGTGTGTGTGTGTGTGTGTGTGTGTGTGTGTGTGTGTGTGGTGTCTGGTCTGTGAGCTCTTTTACAATGAGCTTCTGTAAAGAATACAAACTATTTCTAAATACAACCTAAGATAGAGTCCCTCAGAATAATTTGGGAGCCAAGGAGAACTAGGTACCCAAGGAATGCATTCATATTTGCCCTATGTCTAAAGGGTTTTCTTTCTTTTTTCTCCTCTTCTCTTTTATTTCTTTTTCTTTTCTTTTCTTTTCTTTCCTTTTTTTTGCTGTACTGGTGAGAAATGATAGCTCATAAAATGTTTTCAAAGGGTAGCCCTTTAAAGAGTTCATAAATATATCTCAGAAATTTTACCCTAATGTGACCTGTATGGCAACATCAACTTCCTTCATTTCTACCAAATGATTATCAGTGGGAATCATCAAGTTTTGGATTTCCATAAGCATTCCATCACTACAATCTTGATATATTTGTATTCAACTCAAGATAATTTGTTGTCTGACATCTTTCAATTTGAATATGTTTTCTATTGAGAAAATAAGATAAATGTAATATATATGTATATGTACATATATACATAAAATTTAATTACATAAAATATAACATAGAGGGTTATTGTCTCATAGTTTCCCTTGCTCCCATTACATCTTTCACTTTTCTCTTTAAAAAAGTCCTCTGTTGTTTTAAGACTGACCTCAATCTCAGTTTATGTTTGAAAAGTTTTATTAATATTGTAATAGGATTTCTGAGATAGTTCAATCTGAAAACAGTGTTCTAGTTAGGAACATGCAAGTTACACTACTTCTTCATAAATAAAAAATAACACATGTATATATTTATATAGAGAGATAGGTATAGAAAGATGCAGTAAAGAATTTGCATGCAAGAAAGTGTAGATAATACTATGAAAAAAATGGTAAGAATGAATTACTGTAATGATGTTTCCTAATGCTTTTAATTTCTTTTGCTGTCGACTCAATGTCAAGACTTAGAATCTCCCATTATGTCACTGCTGAAATATGCCTATTACAGCAATGGAAACCTTAATTCAGAGCCTATGGTAGCCAGAAGTCCTGAAGGATTTTCTCATAATTGTCTCTCTGCTCTCTGATGTCATGGGACTTTGGGCTTCTTGACTACCATATAAGGTAGACAATGGATGGTGTGGATAGCGAGAATATGGCATGACGCCCCTCTCTTCTTTTCTCTTCTCTCCTATTTTCCTCTCCTCTCTTCTCCTCTCATCTCTTCTGTCTCCCCCTCTCTCATTCCCTCTATCCCTGTACATCCATTTGTCCATCTTTCTTTTCCTGTCTTTCCCTCTGTCTTTTGACTCTCTGGACTATTGTCATTTCTTGATCTACTGCTGTCAAAGTTTAACTATTATACTTTTCTCTTTTTTATATTTATTTAACATTACTTCAATGACCAGTATGTCTCCTTCCAACTGGTCTCATGCTCCCATCCTTCTGCTCCCCCTCAAAAGTATGTTCTTTTCTTTAATTAATAGTGTCACATATATTATTAAAATAAATAAATATAATACCTAGGAATTAATTAAATCAACCATCAATGTACCCACCAGATATCTGCAGACTACTTTCTCAAATACCAAAGAATAAACATTCTATTCAACAACTCACATAAACTTCCTTCCTTGAAGGTGATTACTCAAGACTTTAGAAATTCCATTTTTAATCAGTCTAAATCTGGCAGTTGAAATTAGAAGGGAACCTTAAGATTGTATAACGCACCCACATTCTTGATTCAAGGTCTTAAAAAACTGAAGCCTAACCTAAGAAACATTTGGAACAGTGACAAATAAGAACAATCTTTCTAGTTTCCAAGTTATGCTAATATTTCAGCATGTTTCTTCTTGTCCAAATATTTCTTTCTTTAAAAAGATATCTGCTTTGTTATACTGTTCGTATTTCTTAACATTATGAAAGCACTATTCCTAAAATTCCTCTTAAACACAGATCTGTAGTCCATTACTGAGTCATTGGGACAGCTCACAATGCCTTATACAGGGACTGGTTCTGCAGACAAATAAAAGAATTCTTTCATTAAGAATATTTTATATGTGGCAAAAACTAAAAATAACTTTAGCCAATGTACCTTTGGTGATCATTAAATGTAGATGGAACATTAACATCTTTTATATGACGTAGAAAATACAAATTTACCTACAATATTTACATGTCATAAATAGCATTCATTTGTTTTATGATAAACTGCTTTCATTAAAAGGTAGTCATTTCTCCAAAGAAATATGTAATTTTAATTTTTTATACAAATTCAATAATATTAAAATCAGCATGAGAAATGAAGCCTTTTAGTTATTGAATGTAATACAGAATAATGCAATAAAATTTTGCCCTGTTTATATATAGAGAACAGTTGCACAGACATGATCATAAGTAAATAACATCAAAAGGGAGGCACAATTAGGCCAAGACCCACTGCACTAAACATTATTAACATGAACGACTCCATAAATAAATGCCTGTTTAAGTAATAAAGTCTCTGATTAATAAAGTTTTATCTACCTAGCAAGAGAAGGCTAGTATGCCTTCCAGAGTTAATAGCTGTAGATTTTTGTATTTTTCCCCCAGTTATCAAAAAGAAAAGTTGCACATAAATGAGAAGGAAAGAGCAGAGAATATGCCACAACTGCCTCGGGAACCACTATCCCAAACGTGGCAGGGTAATGGAAAACAATCTGTACTGAGTCACAGAGCGGCTAAGGGATGACTTCAAACAAAAGAGACATGGGAAGGATGAGCATTGACAGCTACATAACAACAGCCTGTGTGTTATGCTTGTTTCCACATACTGTGGGAACACTAATCATGCATGGAACAAGTCTTGCCGAGCACAGCCTAAAACCATGAGGGATGCTTCTGTCTGCATTAACTGCTCTGTGATACATTTCCCACTAGCAAGTGTCCAGATTTCAGATATCACCATGCCATGGAGTGGTCGGAGAATGCAGATTGCTTAATTCATCATTTCAGAAGCACAGTCATTCAGAAAACAGTAACATTCAGGAGGAGATTGTGGGAAAAATGGTTCAGATAAATGGGCTGGAAGGTAACTTCAGGAAAGAAAGCAGTTGTTCCCAGGTGTGTATAAAATAGCTCAATGTTAGTGTGCAGAACAGAAGATAAGAAGGCCTGGAAGTAAACATGGAGTATATTATTAGGCAGTTCGTTTACATGCCTAATGTCCTACTGAGTTTTAAGCTGTTTTGAGACAAGGTATGGCTTTCATCACTTCATCCATTGTATTCTTGCCAGGAAATAGTAGCACACCCATGACCAGATTCCATTCTGCTCTCCCAGACTGTCAAATTATCTCTGTTTTCAGACATACAGCACATAGTGTTCTGTTCTTTGGTCATGTACCACTGAGCCATAGACACCACTTCCTGCTCAAAGCTGTACCCGGATCCCTTCGAATAAAAGTAATTGTCCTAAAAGGACATCGTCACTTCATTTTCTTAAATCTCAAAACTTTAGAAATGTTCCATTTCTTGAAAAATAACTCAAGCTCCTTAGGGTAAATGTAAAATCTCTCGTGTCAGTTCTCATAACTAGAAATGGTCCCCACTTCCTTATAGTAGCGTTTTTGTCACTGTCCTTCTTACCTGGAGTAGACATTTTCACTTAGCAAGCGTTTGATGGCTTTCCTGACATTCATGGCCCTGTATATTTAACACCGTGCCAGCTATAATACCTCAGTGAATTAGTGAGCAGATACCTCAGTGAATGTATCCTTTATATACATGCCCTGTGTATTCAAAGTAGGTGTGGCCAAGAGATTGCTGTGAAAATAAACTGTGGAAAAAAAGTGACTCATAAAAAGACATTCAATGTCCAACTTCCCACCTACACCTCTTTCTTCTGATAAAGAATCACAATGCACTAGAAGATAACAGCTTGCTGAGTGAATAGGACCCTCAACTAAATAAATGCAGACTCAATGTTAAGGAATCCTCTTTTACTATGATCTGCTGAACAGAATCATAAATTTCCATTTTTTGTTTCTACCCTCAACTGTGAGATATGTGAAAGTTCCAGGCCATCGATGTTTTGGAACAAAGAAGTTAAAAAGTAAGTAAGAAATCTGAGTGATGTAATACAGTCACACAGACACACACACACACAGGCACACGCACTCACACACACAGACACACAGACACACACACTCACACACACACTTACACAAACACAGACACACACACTCACACATACACAGACATACGCACTCACACACACACAGACATACACACTCACACAAACACAGACACACACTCACACACACAGGGACACTCACACTCACACACACATACAGAGACACTCACACACACAGACACACATAGAGACATACACACACACAGACAGACACACACAGAGACATATACACACACATACAGACACACACACACACACACACACACAAAACCATCATAGTATGTACTCACTGATAAATGGATATTAGCCAAAAAAAAAAAAAAAAAAGAAGCTCAGAATACCCACAATACAACTCACAGACCATATGGAACCCAAGAAGAAAGACCACACCAAAATGTGGACGCTACAGTCCTAGGCAGAAGGGAGAAGAAAATGAACTCGGAAATTCAGCAACAAAGAGTGGAGAGGAGACTGAAGGAAAGACCATCCAGAGACTGCCTCACCTATGGATACATCCCATCTGCAAACACCAAACCCATACACTATTGCTGACGCCAAGAAGCACTTGCTGATAGGAGCACGGTATAGCTGTCCTGTAAGAGGCTCTGCCAGAACCTGTCCACTCCAACTGCAGATGCAAATAGCCAAACATTGCAGGAACACCAATGGAGATGTTAGGACAAAGACTGAAGGAGCTGAAGCAGTTTGCAACCCCATAGGAAGAACAAAAATATCAACCAACCAGACCCCTCTAAAGCTCCCAGAGACTAAACCACCAATCAAAGAGTATACATGAGGGAACCCATGGATCTATCTGGATATGTAGCAGAGGATTGCCTTATCAGGCATCACTGGGAGGGAAGCCCCTTGCTCTTGTGGAGGCTCTCTCACTGTAGGAGAATGCTAGGGCGCTGAGGCTGGGTGGGTGGGGGAGCACCCTCATAAAGGCAAGGGGAGGAGGAGGGAATATGGGGTTTGTGGATGAGAAACTGGGAAGGGGTATATCATTTGAAATGTCAGTAAATAAAATAACTAATAAAAGAATGAAAAAAAGTAACAGAAAAGTGTAGCCAAAAATGAGAGCACCTGGAGGTAATCATCTAAACCTGAAAAATGGACATTTATCACCTGTCGGTCATTCTATGAGCTACAAAACCACTTGTACCTGTTTTCTTCTTTTTGCCTCCACTTGTTCTGGAGATTGTGAAGTCAGCTTGACCCAATGGAAAGTACACCGCAGTTTTTCTTCCCTGTAGCTGCACCATTAGGATATTACGCTATTATAAAATGAGGAACATACCGAACCAATTCCTCAAGACTAACTGCACCAATGTATATGTGTTTAAAAAGAATAATCAAGAAAGACCGAATTCATTTTCTATAAAAAATTTATGTGCAGCTTTTGGAAATAAACGACATCTCTCTCAGAGGTGTTTTAAGGGGAAAACCTCGCAGGTTTCAATAATTCAAATGCTAAATGCATTCAGTATCTCCTATTGAAGGCAAAACCCATGATTTCAGGACTGAAAATAATATTATTGTTATTTTTACACATCTTAAGGTCTGGAACTCTTGGAGTATCATTGACACACATGATCGCTGACACATGTACCCAATGGCATACATGATGATCAACATATATTATTACTGCCATGGCTAAATATTGCCACATATAATCATTGACACGTGTAATGTTGACTGATTCTCCTATGATTTGCTCAGTTCTAATCTCTATGCTTGGCAAAATTTGGTATTCTTCCCATCAAACACTTGCAAGTCAGAAATGCAAACATGTAAAGACATGGATTAGGGTCTCTGTGAACATTTTATAGACCCATAAATTCCAATCATGAATCTATACCTCATTTAAATCTTTGCTGTACAATTTTGGTGAAAATATTATAGTTAAATAGATAGTAAAAACCTATAATACAAAAAGGAGAAAAGTAGTGTTCAGTTGCCAAGCTTAAATACATTCTAAATTACCCTGAAATCTAAATTAAAATCAAATAGCTGGTATTTTGTACAAGTAAATTACAATCATTTCCTGAAAAAATATTCCTAATGAGGTCCATACTAAAATTTTAATCACTTTTAAAAAATCAGATAATCTAATTTAATTTGGGTTTCTTCTACAAAATATAACACTGAGTTTATAAAAAATAAATGTTTACGTGGATTTATGTAAATGAAGCACCTAAATTTGTATCAAAAATGTCACTGTGTTTGAAATAGTGAAATAAATTTAAAATAAGTTTACTAATATAAAAATTAGATATTAAATAGTATAATTTTAAAATGTTCCCTCACCTGAAATTGTAGGGAAACTACAATGCATTTAAATTCTTATTAATTTTGTCAAGCACGTTATATACGTGTATCCAGCCAATGTGATGTGCTTCCTTTAGTCACTGAACTTTATAGAAAGAAGATTTGAACTGACAAGCCTTGGGGCATGTTGATATGTGCAGCTGCAGTTTGATATATGAGGCTACACTTGGTTGGATTTACATTTCAAATGACATCTTGCCATCTTCCTGGACTGAATATGTTTCTTCTTTAAAGGCAAAATGGAAAGTTTCCATTTCCACGCATAGAAAAATTGGTATCTTGATTTAAATGATTTTCTTTGTTTTAATGTAATGAAATAGAGATTCTGTATGTGTTATTGATAGAGAAATTAAACTCAGAAAGAATACCATAATTAACCTGCCTTTAGGAGTCTATAAAAACTGTCCCCTATCTATATTTTTCTTTTGTCGTTTGGCCTCTACCTGTAGGACTATTACTGGGTTTTTGTAACTTCATAGAGAAAAGTTGCTACACAGGGAGCTACTTGGGGTATCAGTTATAAATTATCCTATAAGTATGATTTTTCTATGATGTTCAATATAAAGTTGATATTTTGGACCAAGTTATATAACTCTTTCATTGATCTATAAGGCTAAAGTTGGCAAAAATAAGTTAGACAGTTTCCATATTAGATAAGAAAATTGAAGAATTTATTCATTTTAAATAATATTCCATAGGACTATTCTTATTAAAACAATATTTAATCATATTGTTCTAAATATGGCTGCATCATAAAACTATACTAATTCTCTGTGTGATTTTAAAAATTCTCATTTTTATTTATTAATCTGTGTTTTATATCTGCTGTAGCTTAATGACCAAAAGATTGACTGCAATGGAGAGTTTCTGTGGTGTTATCTGTCTCATTTCTTGTTTTGCATTACTTTATTATATATACATATATATATATATATATATATATATGAATGTTTTGCCTGTATGTATATATATACAAAGCAGTGATGCTCCTGATGTCTAAGGGGATAAGAATAATGGATAAGATCCCTGTGAAATTTGGGTTATGAAAAGTTGGACTTCCCTCACTTTCTAAAAAGAGATTTAAATCCTTCAAAATAACTGTATTCTATGTGGTTCTAAACCCACATGCACTGCAGTGTCCTAGTTGGGAATGTCAGTAATGGGAACTAATAACTGGGCAAAATTGAATGAACTTAAACAAGTCTGTTAAAGGAAATGGGTTCCTTCTCTTAGAAAAAAATCCATATGTGTTCAGTTGACATGAAGAAACAAACTTTCATTTAATTTTTAAAGAAGGAACATCTTATTACCTAAACAGAATTTTGTTGTGTCATACACACACACATTAAATAGTGTTAGTCTCCAATCCATTGGCATTTGGAAGAAGATGATTGTGTGATGGGTGTAGGTTTAATCAAAACACATTCCATGCACGTACATCTTTCTCGGAGCTACTTGACACATGCTATTTCCTAAAAACATAGCACAGGGAAGTATAAGGATAAAGAATGTGACCATGTCTTATGGTCTGGTTATGACTGGAAGCAGCAAATGCACCTGACTGTACATGTCAACTTGAATAAATCACAAATGGGTATTTAGAATGCTTTGAGAATAAATATACTGGAATTAAGAAAAGCCCATCTTGACTGATGAAAATTGTCATTTAAGGATCATCTCTGACAAGTCATAAAGGAAGGGACAGGTAATGCCAGAGAAGGGATGGACGGAGAGTACCTAAGTAGTAGTTTCTCTGTAATAGGCGCTGTCAACAGAGCTGAATACCAACATATCGACCAGGAGTTTGAAAATCACCCTCCAGAATTCAAATTAAACTCAGAAATAATATAATCACTGTACATGTATAATTCAAAAGCTATCAGTCCTGGCCTAAATATATGTAATAAGCAAAAAAAAAGTAATTTACAAAGAAAGTAAATGGAGATCCCTCAATTGGCCATACTACATTGTCCTGCACGGTACAAAGCACAGTGGAGAAGAAGAGGGCTGGAATTAGATAGGTCGGTGTTCTCTGTGGCGTCCCACAAAGAACATGTTTGGATCTAGCTTTACTCAATGATTTCATGTC
Organism: Rattus norvegicus; assembly: GCF_021556685.1. Taxonomy (NCBI): domain Eukaryota; kingdom Metazoa; phylum Chordata; class Mammalia; order Rodentia; family Muridae; genus Rattus; species Rattus norvegicus. The sequence continues at coordinate 24,056,746 of NC_141539.1, read as the reverse complement.
TGAAAAGCCAGGGTTTGTACTCTAACCCTAAGCTAATGACTCTCTGCGATGCTCTGTAAGTTAAATTCTAATGATGCTCACACAATATTTAATGAATTATTCTTCCACTCACACAAACACCCAATAACTAATTGAGAGATAGTTGATGCAGTTGTTAAATGTGAACATGTGTTCTTCTATGAAGAAAGATTTGAGCTATACTAAGAACTAAAGGGTTTACTTTAAATAAATAAATAAATTTTTAAAAAAGCTTATCCCAGGAAGAAAGAGCTCCATAAGTAAAATAGCAGCACCAAATTATTCCTCAGTCTCTTGTCCCACTTTCCATGCTATTAGCTTGTTTCTTACCTTTATATTTTCTTATGTTATTGTTTCTTATGTTTATATTTTGGAAATTCCCATATGTAGATACTTTAAAACATGAATAGCTATAAAAACTTCTGCTTTCTATGAAGTGCTTACCATTCAACTTTATGAAACGACCACTTTGCTTGGTAAGCAATGATCAAATTTTACTGACTTCTATTTCCCTCTTCCCATCTCCTTAACACAACTCGATTTCCCTTTGATTAAATCTACAATCAGTTTATCCAGCCCTACACCTCGGCAATATTGTTCACTGCATAATTTTTTGTTAGATTTTTTTCTCTTAGAGTTAATTATAGTTTCATTTTACTTTTGCATTTGTTTAGCATTCTTTGCATACTTAAATAAATTTGCTGGCTTCAGCTAACAGCTTTATAACAACCCCAGTGATAATTTGCAATTCTAATTCTCTATGTTATCCTTTTAGGTAACATCCAACTTCTGTTCTGGTGTGGGCTGTTTACTCTGTTGGCTTTCAAACCAAGAACTACTATGATCTTCTCCTGTTCTGCCCTAGGGAGTTTGCTTTGTCCCTCTTCTGAATTGTTTCTTCTTTTCTTTTCTTTTATCTGAATCAACTGCCTCAATAGAGTAAAACACCACTCACACTGGTTATTTAAGAAGTAATAGAAGGGGACAGAATTTTCAATATGTACCACATGAATTCTTGGTTGAGCTTAAAACCACTCATACTTTTGACATGGGTTCATATTTTACTATGAAGAATTCAATGAGAGATTCAATCCACATATTTTACAGTGTAAAACTGGATTTACACTGTCTTTGATCTGTTTCCCATGGAGAAATTTTAGGATGCCCCTGTTAAAAAATAAATTTTGGTGACTTCTAATGACTTATTGTTATGTACATAAAACACTTCATTCCTCATCCACCAGAAAAGCTTCTTCTATCAGGAGATGACAATTAACACAGACTGGTCAGTGTGCAGAAAGTCAGAGGCAGAGGAAGACTTCAAAATCAACAACTGTTTTCTGGATGAAACAAGGCAGTTGCCCATCTAAACTCACAGTGACTGCAGTGACATTCATAAACCCAATGCAAGTTCAAGTCAGACAAAGCCCAAGCGCGGAGGGCAAAGGTGACAGCTTGCCTTTGAATTTACTCACGTACCCATCTTCTACTTATTTAATCTGAGGTGAAGTCTCTGTGTAGTCCAAATATTATGGCAATCCCTGCTTCAGCTTGTGAATTCTGAGATTATATGCCTGTGTGCTAGTTAGTACCTTGGGGTTTGTTTTTTGGTTCCCTGAGGTAACACATTACAGGGAATGTGTGGCCTCTTTCTCATATAGTTCTCTGCCGGGGCCCTCCTTTTTGCTCCTGATTTTGTCCTAACACCTATTTTTATGAGAGGAATGATCGTATACTTGCCTTAAGTTTTAAATCCTCATCATAATTTGGTATGAATCCTATGAAGTCTCTTAAAAACGATTTATAAATGTTTCTTAAACTTCCTTGCTTATGAGCGTTTCATATGAGACTGTTGTAATATCTGTGCTCAGTGTTTGGGATATTCTTTAGTGGAGATAAATAGCTTAAATTTTATTCGATGTAATACAAAATGATAAGGTATATTTTTATTCCTTTTTTCCTCAGCTTTAGTATATTGCAACCACCTAGTAGATTATGCATTCCACATCAGTTTTAAATTTATCAGTGAAATAAGGTTTAATAGATACTCATATTCTGTAAGTGTTCAGTCTTACTGAGGTTTCTTGTCACAGCTAGCAATTCAAAAATGCTTTTTTTCTCTTCCTCCTTTCTCTCCTCAATATTTTTGTTTTGTTGCCATCAACAAATAAATTTTATATGCTTTCAAAGAGCAATCTATGATATAGATTAATTGTTGTTATTTGATTTTAAGTATAGATTTTATTTTACAAGGTTATTTTCTTCCTTCCAGATTTGGTGTATTTAATTTTTCCATCTAATTTGTCATAATGGATATCTACATAGAGTAAATATCTATACATAATGGCTCTTTATAAACTTTATTCGGATGTATTAATTCCTAGGTAACATTTTCACTAACCACAGTTTTGCCTACATTCAACAAGTTTAGATATGTGACATTTTAAATTAGTGCTGACTTACAGATTTCCTATCATTAAATTTCCTGATTTCAAGCAATAGATGGATGTAAAATATTTCAGCTGTTAGCTGTCCAAAGTTACAACCGTGTACATTTTGTATTTCCTTGAAAGGGGGATTTTAATCTGTGATTTTGTGTGCACAGAAAAGTTTAGCAGGCACATGTCATCATAATATATCTCCTCTATACAGTTTTTAGTTTGGGTTGGTGTGCCTGCCTAGGCTATCAGTAACTGAGAGTTCAGCCACTGTTTTCCACTGTAGCTATCAACATGTCATTTCTCACTGAGTCCACAATTCTATCTCTTATACACTCTACATCTGTATTGCTAGTTTTCTAACCTCTGGGATGTGACCTGCTACCCATCTCTTACCATGTTTCTTGTCGTTAAGTCTTTGATGCTTCGACTGGAAGACTCAGTTTTTGTTGTTGTTCTTGTTCTTTTGTTGTGTTTTGTTTTTGTTTATTTGATTGTGGGCAAGATCCATCTTTCCAAATTTACAATTTTACCTTTACTTCATTGCTATATTTAAAGTGTTTTAGGATGTAAGCAACTTTCAAGTAAAGCCTTGTTTTCTATTAATTAGATCCTTTTATTTATGTCTCCTGAATGTATTTTGATATACCAGGCCTTATTTTGAGCTTTTCTTTGTCTTTAAGTTTATCCCACACATTTTGTGCTTTTTCATTATCATTATGAGTTATATTATTTCATTTTTTATTAATTGGTCCATTTGTTTACATCTCAAATGATATCCCATTTCCTGGTTACCTCTCCACCAAACCCCCATCACATATCTGCCCTCCTCCTCTTTGCCTGTATGAGGGTGCTCCCCAACCCATCCACACTCTCCTGTCCTACCACTCCATCATTCTCCTATGCTGGTGCATCAAACCTCCACAGAACCAAAGGCCTCCTCTCCCGTTGCTGTCATCCAAGGCCATCCTCTGCTAACTATGTTTCTGGAGCCATGGCTCCCTCCAGGTACACTCCTTAGTTGGAGGTCTAGACTCAGGGTGAACTAGGTGGTCAGGCCAGCCTATGTTGTTTTTCCAATGGGGTTGCAATTCCCCTCCACTCCTCCAGTCCTTCTGCCAATTACCCGAACAGGTTCCCTGAACTGAGTCTGATGGTTGGCTCAAAGCATCCACATCTCCATTGGTCAGTTGCTGGCACAAGGAAATGCCACACTAGATTCCTGTCAACAAGCACTTCTTGACTATTGCAACAGTGTTGGATTTGCTGTCTGCAGACATGATGGATCACCAGGTGGGGCAGTCCTTGGTTGGTCCTTCCTTCAGTCTCTGTTTCAATTTTTGTCCCTCTTCTTCCTTTGGACAGTAACATTACAGGGTTAAAAACTTCAAGATGAGTGGCTGGTCCCATCCCTCCACTAGGGGCAGTGCCTAACTACTGGAGTTGGTCTCAACAGGTTCTATCTCCCTCTTCTCTGTGCATTATGGCTAAAGTCATCCCCCCGGGGTCTTGGGAGCCTCATGTTTCCCTGGTGTCTGGGAACCTCTAGTGGGTATTCCCAGTTCCTCATTCCCCCTTGTTATGCATTTTTGTTCAATTGAACAAAAATCTCTCTCATATCTCCTCCAGCTTCTGCTACTGCCCCCTTATTTCCTCCCCCTCCTCTCTCCCTTGCAAATGCCCCTCTCCCTTCATCTCTCATGATAATCCTGTCCCATCCTCAATGCAGGACTGAAGTATCCACACCCTGGTCTTCCTTCTATACTCCACATGGTCTATGGACTATCACCGACTTTGTGAGCTTTTGGGCTAATATCCACTTATTACGGAGTACATACTATGTGCGTTCTTTAGTGTCTGGCATACCTCACACAGGATGATATTTTTTAGTTCTATTCATTTGCCTGCAAATTTCATGAAGTCATTGTTTTTAATTACTGCCTAGTATTCCATTGTGCATATATATATATATATGTGTGTATATATATATATATATATATATATATTCTATATCAATTCTTCTGTTGAGGGACATGTGGGTGGTTTCTAGTGTCTGGCTATTATAAATAATACTGCTGTGAACATAGTAGAGCAGGTACCCTTGTTATATGTTGGAGCAACTTTTAAAATATGCCAAGGAGTGGTAGAGCTGGGTCCTCAGGTAGAACTATTTCTAATTTTCTCAGGAACTGCCAGACTTATTTCCAAAGTGGTTCTACCAGTTTGCAATCCCACCAGGAATAGTGTTCCTCTTTCTCCACATCCTCACTAATATTTGCTGTCACCTGAGATTTTCATCTTAGCCATTCTGTTTGGTATGAGGTGGAATCTCAGGGTTGTTTTGATTTGCATTTCCCTGATGACCAAGGATGTTGAACATTTCATTAAGTGCGTCTCAGCCATTCAAGATTCCTCAGTTAAGAATTCTATATTTAGCTCTGTACCCCATTTTTAACAGGGTACCTTGTTTTGATAAGTTGTGCCTTCATTTTCATTGATTTCTAAAAAGTCCTTAATTCCTTTATTTATTTCTTCCCTGATGAATTTTCATTGAGTAAATAGTTGTTCAGCTCCCAAGTGCATGTGGGCTTTCTGTTGTTTTTGTTCCTATTGAAGACCAGCCTCAGTCCAGTAGAATAGATGGGATTAATTCAATGATCTTATGTCTGTTGAGGTTTGTTTTGTATCCAAGCACATGGTCAATTTTTGAGAAGTTACCATTAGGTGCTGAGAAGAATGTATATTTTTTGTTTTAGGGTGAAATGTTCTGCAGTTATCTATTAAATATATTTGGTTCATAACTAATCTTAGTTTCACTGTATCTCTTTTAATTTTAGTTTCCATGATCTGTCCATTGGTGAGAGTGGGGTGTTGAGATCTCCCACTATTCTTGTGTGAGGTGCAATATGGGCTTTGAGCTTTAGTAAGGTTTGTTTAATGAAAGTAGGTGCCCTTGTATTTGAAGCCTAGATATTCAGCATTGAAAGTTCATCTTGGTGGATTTTTCCTTTGATGGATATGAAGTGTCCTTCCTTATTTTTTGATAACTTTTTGTTGAAAGCTGATTTTATTTGATATTAGAATGGCTACTCGAGCTTGTCTCTTTGGACCATTTCTTAGAAAATTGTTTTCTAGACTTTTACTCTGAAGTAGTACTTTTCTTTGTCACTAGGGTGTGTTTCCTGTATGCAGCAAAATGCTGGGTCCTCTTATGTAACTGGTCTGTTAGTCTATGTCGTTTTATTGGTGGATTGAGTCCACTGATGTTAAGAGATATTAAAGAATAGTGATTGTTGCTTCCTGTTATTTTTGTTAGAGGTAGAATTATGTTTTTGTGTTTCTCTTCTTTTGGGTTTATTGTGAAAAGACTGATTTCTTACTTCTTCACTATAGTTTCCCTTCTTGTGTTGGACTTTTCCTTCTATTAGTTTCTGTAGGATTGGATTTGTGGAAAGATACTGTTTAAATTTGGTTTTCTCTTGGAAAACCATCATTTCTCTTTGTATGGTAATTGTGATTTTTGCTGCATATAGTTCCCTGGGCTGGCATTTTTGTCTCTTAGGGTCTAGATGACATCTTCCCAGGATCTTCTGGTTTTTAGAGTCTCGTTTGAGAAGTCTGGTGTAATTCTGTTAGGTCTGCCTTTACATGTTATTTTACCTTTTTCCCTTACTGCTTTCAAGATTATTTCTTTGTTTTGTGCATTTGGTGTTTTAATTATATATGAAGAGAGGAGTTTATTTACTGGACTCATGTGTTTGTTGCTATGTAGGCTTCTAGTATATTTATGGACATTTCTTTCTTTAAGTTAGGAAAGTTTTTCTTGTATAATTTTGTTGAAGATATTTGCTTGCTCTTTGAGTTGGTAATCTTCAATCTCTTCTATATTATTATTCTCAGCTGTGGATTTTTTCATTGTGTCCTGGATTTCTTGAATGTTTTGAGATAGGAGTCATTTGCTTTTTGTATTTACCTTGACTTGTCAATGTCTTTTATTGTTTCTTCTGCCACTGAGATTCTCTCTTCCATCTCTTATATTCTGTTTATTATGCTTGCATCTGTGACTCCTGTTCTCTTTCCTAGGTTTTCCATCTCCAGGGCTGTCTCCCTTTGAGTTTTCTTTAATGATTCTATTTCCACTTTTAGGTCCTAGATGGTTTTGTTCAATTCCTTTACCTGTTTGTGTTCTCCTATATTTCTTTAAAGGAGTTATTTATGTCCTTCTTAAAGTCCTCTATCATCTTCATGAAATGAGAGTTTGCATCTGAATCTTTCTTTATAGGTGTGTTGGGCATATCCAGGACTTATTGTTGTGGGAGAACTGTGTTCTGATGTTGCACAGTCAAATTGGTCTCTGTTGCTTATGTTCTTATGCTTGCCTCTTGGCATCTGGCTATCTCTGGTGTTATCTGGTCTCCCTGTCTCTCACTACAGCCTGTGCTTCCTGTGAGCCTGTGAGCCTGGATGTGTCAGAGCCCCTGGAGAATCAAAGTCCAACTGGGGTGTGTGCTGTGTGGGTTTGAGTCCATTTCATGGCACAGGTGGGAACTGGAAGAAGCACAGCTCTCTGGGTAGGCTGAGTTATTTTATTATTGATCTATTTTCCTTTAATTACATTGCAAGTTACATATTTTTGAAGTATTTCAGTGATTATAACAGGCAACATTGAATTATTTTAGTCAGTGCTTACTTGTTTTCTGTTCTATCTCATACTGTTAATATGTTAACTTTATGATTCATTACTCCAATGACTGTTTTTTAATGCTGTTTTGTGGAACTTTTCAAGTGTACATGTGCTTTTAACTCCAATTAATCATTATTATTGCTTTGCATAATTAATAGCATCCTGTATAAGTAATTTTCTAGAACTACTTGGTTTCAAACATTTTGTAGTTTCAAATTGTCATTAGTCAATTCTTTGTTACACATTCCCTTTTGGTATACTTTTCTTTAAGTGTGTGCCTACTGCCAATTATTTCATTTATTTTGTATAGAAATTCCTTTGTATCACTTTTAAAATATGATTTTAGGTCAGTGAGGTAATGTAGTGTGTAAACCCATTTGTGGTCAAGTCTGTGGACCAGAGGACCACAATGTGGGAAGAGAAAAATAACTTCCACAAGCCACCCTCAAATCATGACACATCCATAAACACACTAAGTAAATACATATAGTTTAGAAATGTTACAGATATTTTTTAGTGCTGGGGAGATGAATATACACCAATGGGTAAGGTAATTGCTGTAAAACTATGAAGACCTGAGTTCAGTCACCAACACCCATTTTAAAAAGACAATGTTTCAAAACAATAGGATTCTGTGTGCTATTCCCAGCTAGTGCTGCCAAATTAATGGTCTCTAGGTACATTGAGAGATGTTCTCTGTAAAGGTAAATTGAAGAGTATGTTAGAAGAAAATAGCTGTCATTGACAATGTAAAACCACTTCCAACTAAAATACATTTATCAGCCCGACATTTTTTTGCAAGTGTGCTTTTCTTACATTAGTTATGGATAGTGTTTGGATTATGCTGGTGGTTTATAGGGCAATCAACCAGCCATCGTGCAGCTGGAATTAGTACATTCAATTATCTGCTTTGTCTGTTTATTTCTGGAAAAAAATGACATCTAGATGAAATCAAAGTTGCATATTACAGTGGTAAGTGACATGAGAGGGAAATAGTTCATGTATTTTGTACATAACAGTCCATTCCAGGGGTGGCATAGTACTATAAAGAGTAGCCCTTGCCCCTGGTAGCCTTGGGTTAGTGTACTAAGGAACAAGTGTGTAGCTTAACAATAATAAAGTACAATTATTTAAGATTGGGGTATTAGAAAAAGCCTAGATCACTTTTTGATGTACACTTTAGTAAAGTATGACTTTTAAATAACTCTAGAGCAGAAGTTCTCACCTACCAATAATGAATCCCATTAATAATCTTCTTTGTGTTGTGGTACGCCACAACTATAACATTACTTCATTGGCACTTTATAATTATAATTATCTAGTGTTATGTATCATAACAAGAACAGTTACATGCAGGATATTTGATATATGTCTCCCAGAGTGGTGACGACCCACAGGTTGAGAACCACATTTCTAGAAAGTGAATGTACTATAAGGATAATGCAATGGATTTCACACATAAGCAAAAATTCCAATATACTGAGTTCATGGGGATGTGCCACTGCATAAAAAGAAATTACAAAAATTATGAGAATAATAAATACTGTCTGAAATCTCTAGGTATATACAAAGCTTGCATTGTGTTTTGAGATAAACTTCAAAGACAAGTTATATTACACAGGAGGTAATGAACATCATGCCTGTGGACATAAGGGGAACAGAGAGGAAATTATCAGGCAATCATCCTGACCACATTTTATTTTTCAAAGTCTATTTCTATAATATATCTCATGAAAAAAATAAGAAGGTGAATTAGCTAGACAACAAACATGAGATACAGGGGCTTAATAATAAGGGACATTTTCTCCATAAAATATGACAGGAATTTGCATGTTATCTAAAACGGCATTTTTCTAAACCTACCAAATGCCTCTAATAAACATTTCACAAGGGAAGAACTATGTAGGCAGACTAAAATAGTAAAGAATATATTTCTTGATCATGATAATTGCTGTAGTCATCAGGAAAAGTGTATGGAATTATGTTCTTGAATGAATGTAGGGTGCATAATGCCATGGATGAGTTCTTCTCTTAAAGAAGCTTAAATCTTAACTACATGGATATATATATATATATATATATATATATATATATATATATATATATATATGTGTGTGTGTGTGTGTGTGTGTGTGTGTGTATAAATATATATACACACTTGCCTTTAAAATTCTTTAACAATGGCATTTATTATTGATGGCTTCTTTGTCTGTATTACGTTTTCCAGGAGTACTATGCTAAGAACAGAAACATAGTGAGCTATTTTCGACTAAATTCAAATAAAAACTGAATATATATATATATATATATATATATATATATATCCAGAGAAAGAATATTAGCTACTAAAACATGCAAGAGTGACTTAAATCCAAATGGAAGTGTAACTAACTATCCAAATAATCATAAACATCTGTCAAATGTGGCTGCTAGTCTCACAGACCCAAAGATCCCATCATAACATTAAAGATGAATGAAATGAGAGAAAGAGAAAATCCACCTGCAATTTAGATTTGCCATTCTTTTGTTATCTTCATGCATTTCAGGATAAAGGTGCTGGCAATGTGGAGAAAACCCTACAGGAAGGCAGCTCATGGCTCCAATTTAATATTTTAAAATAATCCAAATATTATACTCAATTGCCATTAAAAAGGCATTGTTACCTAATTGTCATTTTCCTTCAGACTAAAAGCTCATGTTTTCTTAAGGTATTAAATGAAACATAATAAAGCAGTTATGTTATATACTATGGACAATAAGAGACATAGAAAGAAAATTCCATGATTATTAGTCATGTAGCATTGATCAAGTTTCCATTGAAAGTTACACTTTTTTTCTTGTAAATTTGTTCAGAGCAGCATATTCTATGAACTGAAAGATAACATTTGTTTTAACTTAAAGTTCATCCCGACCTCCTATGCTGGACAATCTTCAAATGTTTTCTGGAATATTCTTCTGATAAAAATGGGGGAGGAGGAATGGGAAGAGGAACTGTGGGAGGCAGGACAGGAGGGAGGAATGGAAGGAGTGTAAATAAATAAAGTAATTAAAAGAAAAGAAAAAGAAACGTTGCCCTTTCTTCAGTTATCCTTCTTGCCTGTCGAGTCCTCTGGAGCACCCGCAGCTGCTCTGAGCTGCCTGCTATCCCTGCTGGACTCCCATTCTCTTGCTACCTCTCTACTTGCCACCTCTCTGACTACCTTCAACAGACTGCCGATCCGTAACCACACAGTCATGGATATCAATTAGAGGCATGCCACACCAGGATCATTGAATTTAGGCCCCTTCCCAATGCCTGATACAACAGGAATATCCAGGTCTAAAGTCATCCATATGTCTAAAGTTTTTCAAAAGAACACAATCCAAAACAGCCAGGTGAACTTGATACCTTCAGAGCACAGCTATTCTACTACAGCAATACTTTGACAACTGAAGCACAAGAAAATAACCTTAAGTTCAACCTTCTAATAATGATAGAGGCCTTTAAAGAGAACATGAATAAATTCCTTAAAGAAATGCAGGGAAATACATTCAAACAGGTAGAGGCCTTTAAGAAGGAAACAAATGAATCCTTTAATGGCATATAAAGACAATTAAACAGAAGAAGGAAATAAATAAAACTTCAGATCCTGAAGGCAGGAATCAAAGCAATAAAAAATGCAACTGAGGGAATTCTGAAGATGGAAAACATAGGGAAGAGAACAGAAAACACAGGTAAAAGCATCACCAACAGAATGTAGGAGATGGAAAAAAAGAATCTAAGGCATAGAAGACACTAGAAGAAATTGATACATCTGTCAAAGAAAATGTTACTTCTAAAAATTTCCTGACCAAAAAATATTCAGGAAATCTGTGATACCTTGAAAAGACCTAATCTTAAAAAAAAAGGAATAAAAGAATGTGAAGAGTCCCAGCTCCAAAGAAAAGAACATATTTTAATCAAAATCATAGAAGAAAACTTTTCCAACCTAAAAACAAGAGATGTCTACACACATATGAGAAGCTTATAGAGCACCAATTAGACTGGATCAGAAAAACAAAAACTTCCTGCCACATAATAATCAAAATAAAAATTCTAAAGAACAAAGAAATAATATTAAAAGCAGCAAGAGAAAAAGGCCTGGTAACATACATGACAGACATATCAGAATTACAACATACTACTACAAAGAGACTCTAAAAGCTAGAAGAGCCTTTACACATATCTTTCTACCTCATAATTTCACAAATGCCAACATAGAAGAGAACACCCAGCAAAACTATCAATCAAAATAGATAGAGAATAAAAGATAAACCCAAATTCAAACAATATCTACCCACAAACCCCATCCTACCAAAAATACTAGAAGGAAAATTCCAACCCAATGATGATAACTACATCCAAGAAAACACATGGAAAAAAGTAATTTGATACCAGCAAAAACAAGAAAAGCACACATATTCACCAACTCAGTGAACATCAAAATACAGGAATTAACAATAGCTAATCGTTAATATCTTTCAAAATCAATCGACTCCATTCCCCAGTAAAAAACACAGGTTAACAGGATGGATGTGAAAATGTGTTGTATCATTCTCCTGCATACATAAACATACCTCAACAATAATGATAGATGTTACCTCAGAGTAAAGGGCTAGAAAATGTTTTCCAAGAAAATGTACCCAAGAGGCAAGCCATTCTAATACATAATAAAATGAACTTCCAACCAAAATTACCAAAAGAAACAGGGAACTACACTTAATATTCATCAAAGGAAAAATCTGCCATCTAAACAGCTAGTCCCCCAACACAAGAGCAAATACATTTGTAAAACAAACATTGCTAATGTTTAATTGCAAATCAAACCTCACACATTAAGAGTGGGAGACTTCAATACCTTATCCTCATCAACTGACAGGTCATCCAGACAAAAACAACACTGAGAGATAATGAAATTAATAGACATTATGAATCAAGTAGATATCACAGATGTCTACAAAATATTTCACCTAAACACAAAAGAATATGCAGCTGCTTGTTTTAAAAATGCTAAAAATGTTCCTGAAAGACTGAACAAGAGTATCTATGTATAGTTTCTAAGAACCTACCCCAACTTGGTTCTGATTGGTAAATAAAGATGCCAGAACGCAGTAGCTGGGAAGGGAGACAGAAGCAGGATTTATGATTCTTGGGCTTGGAACCAGGAGGAAAGAGAGGAGAAGGAGGAGATACCCCAGGCCTGGAGAATGTGGATAAAAAGAGAAGAGACACTATGATGGAGAAGAGTGCAGGAAACAGGCATGGGTGCTATGTGAAGGGGTCAGGAGAGTACAGCCTAGTTGTGCAGCCCTGTGGGTCCAGAGCAACCAAGCTAGAACATAGAATTAGTAAGCAATAACTCAGGATCAACCTCATGGAGGTTAGGCAGTGGCCCTGATCATGTGCTATTTAAGGCAAATTAAAATATAAAGGCTATGTGTTTGTGTTTCATTCAAGAACATATACCATTTGAGCAGGTGGTGAATCTGCCAAGAGGATTTCATAATAAGAATATATGTTCTTCTCATCACCTCATGGATACATCTCCAAAATTGACCATATAGTCAGTCACAAAGCAAGACTCAACAGATACAAGAAAATTGAAATAACACATGTATCCCATAAGTCTACCATGGACTTAAGGTGAACTTCAACAATAGAAATATGAAAAAAGCCTACAAACTCATGGAAACTGAGCAATTCTCTACTCAATGATCTTTGGGTCAGGGAAGAAAAAAGAAGAAAAGAAATTACTTTCTATAATTCAGTGAAAATGAAGGCAAAATATACCCAAATTTGTGGAACAATATGAAAACAGTGCCAAGAAGAAATTTCATAGTACTAAATGCCTCCATAAAGTATTTAGAAAGTTTTCATATCAACAATTCAAAAGTATACCTGAAGGTTCAAGAAAGAACGAAAAAGAAAGAAAGAAAGAAAGAAAGAAAGAAAGAAAGAAAGAAGGAAGGAAGGAAGGAAGGAAGGAAGGAAGGAAGGAAGAAAGCAGGCAGGCAGGAAATAATCAAAATGAGGACTGAAATAAAGAATACACTACAAAGAATCAAGGAAACCAAGACGGTTCTTTGAGAAAAATCAACAAGATAAGCAAACACTTAGCAAAAGTAACCAAGAATCAGAGAGAAAGTTTCTATATAAACAAAATCAGTAATGAAAAGGGAAATGAAACAACAGACAGAGGAAATTCAAAGAATCATTTGGTCTTACTTCAAAAACCCTGTACTACACAAAATCCGAAAATCTTAATGAAACATATGATTTCCCCAACAGATACCACTTACCAAAGTTAAATCAAGATTATATAAACGATTTTTAAAGTCCTATAAATCCTATAGAAATAAAAGTAGTCATTAAAATCTTATGACAGCAATCACAACAACAACAACAACAAAATCCAGGGTCACATGGTTTTAGTGCGGAATTCTACCAGACATTCAAAGAAGAGCTAATACCAATATTCCTCAAACAAGTCTACAAAATAGAAACAGAAGAAACACTGCCAACATTTTTCTGATGCCACAGTAACCCCAATACCTAAACCATACAAAGACTGAACAAAGAAAAAGAACTTCAGATAGATTACTTCTATTAGCATTGATACAAAAATTCTCAATAAACTACTCACAAACTGAAGCCAGGAATATATCAAACACATCATCCATCAAGATCAAGTAGGCTAAAACCCAGGGATGCAGGAATGGTCCAATATATAAAAACCCATCAGTGTAATCCATTATGTAAACAAACTCAAAGAAAAAAATCACAAGATCATCTCACTAGATGCTGAAAATGCCCTTGACAAAATACAACACCTATCATGTTAAAAGTCTTAGAGAGAACAGGGTTACAAGCCACACACCTAAACAGTATAAAGGCGATATACAGCAAGCCAATAGCTAACATCAAATTAAATGGCGAGAAACATAAATCAAATCCACTAAATCAGGGCCAAGACAAGGCTGGCCAGTATCCCTATCAATTCAATAAAGTACTTGAATTTCTAGATAGATCAATAAGACAACTAAAAGAGGTCAAGTGTGTACCTATTGGAAAGAAAGATTTCAAACTATCACTATTTGCAGATGATACGATTGTATACATAAAAGACCCTAAAAATTCCTACTGCTAATAAATACCTTCACCAAAGTGGCTATATTAAAAATTAGATAAAATATTCAGTAACTCTTCTGTATACAAACAATAAAGGGGGCACAGAAAAAATTGGGAAAAAACACCCTTTGCAAGAGCCAGGAATAAGACAAAATATCTTACTGTAACTCTAACGAAGCAACTTAAAGACCTATATGACAAGAACTTCAAGTCACTGATGAAAGAAATTGAGGAAGATATCAGAAGACGGAAATACCTCCCATGATCATGAAGATAGGTATAAATACTAAATACACCTCGCCATTAAAAACAATTTCAAAATCATTCATTGACCCATTTTGTATAAAATATACTTTCATGTAATTTTGGGAAATAGCACTGGGACAAGAAACTTCATATGACTTAAGGCCAGCATATAACCTGATTGGCAGGACATGCAGAGAAATGAATTGTATGGATTTGTCCTGATCCTGAACTAACTGAAAGATGAGGGATGTTTTTAAGCCACTGATTCTTTCTCTAATCATTATCTGTAATCAAAAGAAGGAAGATGAAAGTGTGATTGCTTCAGTCCTTCTTAGAAGGGGGAACAAAATACTCATGTGAGGAAATACAGAAGCAAAGTGTGGAGTAGAGACTGGGGAAAGGCTATCCAGAGACTTCCCCCAGCGATCCATGCCACTTAGAGACACCAAACCCACACTATTATGGATGACAATAAGTGCTTGCCGACAGGGCCTGATTTAGCTGACAGAGGAGGATGCTTGTAACCATCCATTGTACTGAGCACAGGGTCTCCCAAAGAAGGAATTAGATAAAGAAATGAAGTAGCTGAAGTAGTTTGCAACCCCACAACAGCAACAACAATATCAACCAATTAGACACCCCAGAGTTCCAAGGGACTAAACCACCAACCAAAGAATACACATAGAACGGCCCATTGCTCCAGCTGTATATGTAGCAGAGGATGGCCTTGTCAGACATCATGGGTGGAGAGGCCCTTGGTCCTGTGAAGGCTTCATACCCCAGTGTATGGGAATGCCAGGGCAGGGAGGCAGGAGTGGGTGTTTGGGTCGCAGAGCACCCTCATAGAAGCTGTGGGTACAGGAATGGGATAGAGGAGTTCCAGAGGGCAAACCAGGAAAAGGGATAATATTTAAAATATAAATAAATAAAATACCCAGTAAAAAAAAAAGAAGAAATGTTCAGATGTGAGAAGTGGAGAAAGTCTTCAGGAAATGTATAATTTATGATAGGGGTAAGGGCACCAAAGCCTCACAGCCTTACAGGAGTTCCAAAGCCTTCCCCTAGTAAAGCACAAAGGGATTGTAAAGCCTTTATCTTGTCTCATTGTGAATGCTGACACTGTATGTAAAAACTGTAAACTCCAGCTTCTTCCTCCATGATGAGTGCAGACAGATACCCCAGAGACCTCTTACCAAGAGTAGATAAGTTTGCCATCGTTTAAGTTTGGAACCCTAAACCTACCTCCTTGATTCTATTATATGCAAAGTTTCCAGCTTTCTAGTGTGTTTTATGTTCTCTAACATAAAAGCACAGACCACCTGATACCAGCTATTCTATATGTGGTCTGAAAGTCTCTCTTTTCTGTATTCCGTCATCACCACAGTTCTGTCAATCTCTGAAGCTTTGCAGAACAGGGAAATTAGAATTTTGTATTTGTTATTTTATATTACAATTTATATTGAATATTTATATTCTTCAAAACTCTTAAGGTTATATTCTAATGCCCAATGTGATGATAATCAGAAGTGAAACCTTTAGTGGAGCGTTTAATCCATGAAAACAGAGCCAATACAAATAAGTGATTTGAATGAAAATGTCCCTCATAGGCTCATATGATTGTATGTTGGTCACAAGTTAGTGAAAATGTTTGCAAAGTATTAGGAAGTGTTGCTTTTTTTGGAATAGGTGCTGCCTGATGCCTACAGATCAGAATGTAAAGCTCTCAGCTACTGGTCTTGAGCTGGGTCTTCAGGCAGTCATGATTCCTATCATGATGGTAATGGACTAATGTTGCGGGATATTTGATCACATTGTGAATCCTGAAATTGTGTTGTTTACTGGGAAAAAAATCTTTTACATTATGGTATGGTTCCGGCTTAGAATGTACCTTTAATCTAAGAGTTTTCTGCTTGAAAATTATAACAAGGATTAAAGTAAGCTATAGGTCAAGAGACAAAGCAAGCAACCAGGTGACAGGAAGGGAACATAGGAATGTTAAGGAAAAAAAAACAGAGAATAAGATGGAGTCAGGAGTATGGATATAGTGAGAAACAGGAAGTAGAAGGGAGGGACATTTGGTGTGAGGAAAGGTTTTGAAATAGCATAAGAGATGAGCATTCCTTCTGGTGTTTCAGCTGAGGCAGAAGGTCAGCTCGGTGCTTTCTCTGCCTCTCTAGGCTAACAGGCTTTCACTATATCATATGTCTCCTGAGTCTTCATTAGTAAAATCAAATTATTGAGATTTTGTTTAAAAAAAAGCAAAACGAAACAAACAAGTCAAAACAACAACAAAACAAAACAGACTGACCCTCTAAAACTATAAGCAAGTCACCAAATTAAAAGCTTTCTTTTAAGAGTGGTTTTGGTCATGGCTTCTACTCATAACAATAGTAACTAAAACTAAGACATTGATACCAGGACTTACATTATTTTTGTGATCATGAAGTTGTTTGTAGAAATATGGAAATATTAGTTTAGACTAGAAGTGTGGCCAAAACATTTAAGTGGACTTAACGGCTCTAGTAGGAGCATGGAAGAATAATATTGAAGACTATTCTTGAGAAATTTTGGACAAAAATTGACTGACTTTTACTACTGTCTTAAATATGTTAGAGGCTAAAGCGAAATGTATAAGATTAATGTCATTGGCGAGGAAACTTTCAAGAAATCCTAGCCTAGCATTGACTGTGTCATGTTATTATTATTGTTATTGTTGTTATTGCTGTGCTTGCTGCTACTATTATTCAGTAGGATGAGGAAGAATAACTTCATGCACATGTACAATGAAAAGGAACAAGAAGGGCAAAGAAATATACAAGATTCATATTTTGAGGACAAAATGAAGACCAAGAAATGTAATTGGATCCAAGCTCTGTGCTCAAGAAGGTGAGAAGATTAAAGAAAGGCCTGATACTTAATTGAGTAAAAGGGTAGTAACTTCAGGGTAAGGTTGAACCAAACTAAGCTTCTAATTTGTGAAAATAAATTAAAGGAAAACATGAGCAGCAATGGAAACTGTTAACAACTGGATACTTAAAAAATTTAACTTAAGGAGGGGGTCATGGGGAACAAGAAGGGAACAGAACATGTCAACTATGGCCACGTGGCTCTGATTTTAAGCATAAAGATGTTAGAGAAATTAAGTGAGGCCAGCATGACCTGTAGAACTGTCACAAGCCAACAAGTAGAAGTAAAACACTGGTGATCTTCCTGAGATAGGTCTGCCTTGCATTAAAATCTATTGTGGCTTTTCTCTGGTAGGCAAATCTTTTAGTAAATATTCCTGATAATAATATGCTTTCCTGCTATTTGAGATAGATAGATAGATGATAGATAGATAGATAGATAGATAGATAGATAGATAGATAGATAGATATAGATAGATAGAAAGGTTTTAGCCCACACTTTTGAGCAGATCCCTACAGAAAAATGAAGATATACTGTCTTGTAGTGATGCTATATAGACAAATAGATGATATATTAATCCTTAATGAAGATCCTGAAAGAATTCCTGAAATTATAGTAATTATTAAGCTATTTTATAATGCATTGCTATTAAATCCTCTCTGATAGACAAAATTGAAATGAGAACTCTGCTAGTCTTCAGTGTTGTCAATTAATAGAATCTGAGATAGTAAGCAGGCATCTACTACTCGGAACACATTCCAAGAAGTTGTAAAACTGTTAACCAAAGGACATAAAAATGGAACTAATGATTTATTATAGGTGCTAAGACAGAAGATAAAATAGTGACTGGATTTATACAAAACTTCACTAATACTTAGTTACAAATATGTTTTTTAACACTTCATGAATCTGAAGAGATGTGACAGATGATGAATGTTTAGCTCCTAATAGATATGCATACAAACATTCTCTGTTGTAAACTTCTTATTTGACTTATGGTTTGAATTTATGTGTAAACTTGTGATGAACTGTTTACCGTGTTACCATGTATTGTGAAAGATGTATAAGTTTTGAGGATAAAGAGAAAATATGGAACTGAACTGAGGGGCAACTTTTAGATAAAATTCAAGAGATAAATTTTTAGAGAAAATTGAACTCAGGAAGAACTTAAAAGTAAAGCATGGCATTGGGAATAAGGACATTATTGTAACATATGAGCAGAAGGAGAGAGCAAGATTAAAAGAAGAATGCAGATTGGAATAAGGTAGAAGCCATAAGGCTATCTAAAAATCCAAGAAAGCAATATACAGAATGCTAAAGGAAAGATGAATGTAGAAGAAGCTATAGAAAGAGCAGAAGAAACAGTCAGGCTTCTCCTTACCCTGGGACAAAACAGGTCTTGTCTTAATAGCAAGGGAGGCTTAGTATTATTAAAGAGAACAAAGATTTCTTCTTACAAACTTGGGTTTAATTCATTTACCAATAAAAGGGTAACCTTTTCTTTCTCTATGCAATAAAGATTGGAGCTCATTTTTCATCTAGTATGAGTGAGTTCTTTCTACACGGGTGCTTTGTCTTTTGTTCCAAATGCATTTCTAAGTATGTTTTGAGTGTGTGTGTGTGTGCCTGTGCATTGCATGTGTGTGTTTGTATGTGTGTGTGTGTGTGTGTGTATGTGTGTGTGTGTATGTAAACATGTATTTATTAGACAGTATGTAAGCTGAACCCAACTGAGTTAATGAAAGTGAATAAATATCCATGTGTGAATCTGTATATAAATTTATGTGAGTTTATGCTTATTTGCTTAAGTAAAAACATTTTCCCTCTGCAAGTGTGAGTCTCTTCTCCTGGTTCAGTAAAAGTTTATTTCTCCAAACTTCTTCCTAGCATGACCAGTAGAGGCATCTGGACAATAGGGGAAAAACTCTAGCAATTAACCATTTACTTAATAACCTGCTGTTTTACTATGAGGTACCAAATGACAGAGACTGCACTTTCTGCCCTCAAAGGGACTCAGGCAGGTCAGGTACAGTAGCAAAGTCACATAGAGTTAGATAAGTAAACATTTTATTACTATACAGCAACCCTAAAGGTCTTATAAGACCAAGTCTTATCCTGAACAATGTTCTTACCCCTCCACTGTCTCAAGAAGAACCAGACAAGGAAGAAGAACAGCTGAGGCTGGCATAGGACAGCCTAGAAGGGCCATTGTGTGAAGTTGTGAATGGGAAGCCTAAACTGCATCAGAGGCCATAATCTTATAAATGCCAGAACTGTAGAATCAATGCCAAGGAGTGTAGAGGAATTTTAATTCAACAAGATGTTTGTTCTTGCAAAGGATGATATCCACAAACCTTCTAGGTCTATGTGAACTAGGTAGAATGACATATTTTTATACCTCTTGCATGAATAAGGACACGTTCTTAATAAATATTTTGAATCCCAAAAATGGTAAAGTTAGTTTTTAGAAGGAAACAGCCATGTTTAAAGTAATAAATATTTGAATCTCAGACAAAGTGATGAGTCAGAAAACAAGAAGGAAGGAGAAGACTCAAGATCTGTGTGGAGAAAGAGAGAGGTAGGGAGGGAGAAGGAGGAGGAGAAGTAGAGGAGGAAGATGCAGTTTTACCAGAACAGTTTACAGAGACAGGTTGCAAGACACAGCAAGCCAAAGAATGAGAAGGTTTCTGAAGAATAGAACATATTTCCAGAGTTACTTTGAAGCCAAGCAGAGCAAATCAGTCAGAAGTGGATACAAGGCAGATGGAACCAGTGAAAGGTAGAAGTTTTAAGGTTCCCCGCCCCCAGACAAAAGTTTAGAGCAGAAGAAAGAAACTGGTTGGGCCCTAAAACTGCATGTCCCAGGAACTGGCTGACCATAAAGTTAGATTACAATCTTAAAAACAATCTTAAGGAAACAGGAAGCTTCTCCTTGTGATGTTTCACTGGTATTCTTGACATTTTCCAATGACACCATCCCTACCCCCTTGGGTTGTGGTTTCTTCCTTTAAATACCCCTTCTCCCAGCTACTTGTGGTCGAATTCCTCTACCCCTTCGTGGGATACCAATCTCGACCCGAGTGCACTGATTCCTATCAATAAACCTTGTGTAATTAGAGCAAGGAGGGTCTCTCATGAGTTCTTGGGGGGTCTCGTCATTCCAAGACTTGAGTGAGAGTCTTCCCGCTTCGGGGATCTTTCACCAGCCAACCAAAGTTCAGAAAGAACTAAAAAGTGTGAGCTTCTTCATCAATAAGAGGCAGCAGTTAAAGCTTGTGGGACTGTAAAGGTAGCCTGATACCAGGTTGAGCTAAAGATAGAAACCTGTTGAGCCTGAAGGGAAGGTAGGCATTTCTCCTGACTCCGGGGCACCAGGCCCTGTCACTAGCTGCAGCCATCCATACATTTGTTGCCACTACTCATGTAAGGGCAATGCCCCAACCCCTCCACAGGTAGAGGACATGACCACAGGTCATGTAGGCACTAGAGAGATTTCCATTTTAATGAATTACCTAAAGGTCTAGAGACTAAGCCAATAAACTTTCCTTCCTAGACACTCCTTCTTGTAAAAGTTAGTGAAGCTCAGACACATCATGAGAGTGGGGGTATGGTTTTACTCTTCCTCTATCCTACATGAAAATAAATGCCTTAAAGCCATGCCTCTTTTCATCTGGATCTACCATGGGGAGCCATGGAGAAGGCCTTCATCTACAGAGCCACCTTGTCTAATCTTCCATAGAAGGTATCTCTGTCTCCCAGCTATTCCCATCACCTCGATCCAGGTTAGATCCAGCCTGTGGGTCCCCACTTTGTTCTCAGTCCCTATGTGGAATCCAATGGCACCTGGGTGTCTGAGAGCCTGAGTACCAGAAGCCCTGGCCTTGCTGTAGGTCCAGGGACTCCCAGCCAGCTCCAGCTGACCTGTACCTCGGACTGTGCTTCCCCACCCCTGGAGTAGGCCCTGGGACTGCTCTATGGGCAAACACTGGCCTGGTAACAGCATGAGACTAAGCCCTGTGGAAGAGCAGATGTGGGAGCCACACCCCTACAACAGCTGGCTAATAAAACTTACTTTTAGAAAGGACTGCTGTAAACATGGTGTGAGTGTATCACAAAAGCAGAAATGAAGTGAAGAGTCATCTAATAAACTCTATAACATGAGACATGGAGTTGCAGAATTTGGAATTTATCCTGCTGGGTTTCGTCTGGCTTAGGCCCAGTATTTCCTTGCTATATTCCCTTTCCTCTCATTTGAAATGGTAATATAAATCCTGTACTATTGTATGTTTTTGATTTTACATGCAGTTACAGTTATGTTAAATTACCTTAAGTCTCAAAAGAGGCTTTCCAGTCTTAAAGAATGTTGACACTGTGGAAGATTACAGGGACTTTTGATGTTAAACTAAATGCACAATGATATGGCTATAAACCTATATGGACCTATATGGTTTCAATGAAAATGAGCCACAAAGGGTCATATATTTTAATACTTGGTCCCAAGTTAGTAAAAATGTTTAATTTGGATTTGGAGTTGTGTCTAAGTTAAAGAGATGTGTCACTATATAACTAGGTTGGACTTTGAGGTTTCAAAAACCCATGCCAACCAAGCCCAGTCTGTCTGTCTGTCTGTCTGTCTGTCTGTCTGTCTGTCTGTCTCTCTCATTTCTTGTTGCTTATAAATCAGGATGTAAAGCTCTCAGAAACTGGTCATTGTCCTTCAAACCATGATGAGAATGGACTAATGGACCAATCATCTAAAACTGTTTTGGAGTCTCTTCACAACAAGAGAATAATAGCTAAGCCAAAAGACAATTAAAAACAACAATCACAATAAATAAACAAATAATGTGTACACCAGACTCTTGCATTGGTAAGATTCAAACTTTAATGACAATGGCCTCCTTAGGGAAACACCAGGTGGCTGGGACTTTAACACCCTGTCCAAAGAATTTACGATAACACCCTGTTCCAGGAAATAAGCTAACTACAAAGAAGAGTGAAGGGCCCTTAGCAGTCCCCCATCCCAGTGCCAAAGATACCTCTCCATGAAAGAGTGTAAAGGTCATTGTGCTGTCATCAAGGACCAACTCATGTTGTTACCAAAGGCTGTCCTCCACAAGAGTTTAAAAAGTATGTGCTTTTGGTACTGTGGGTCACCTCTGGCTGGATTACAGGGTCACCCCAGTGCACTGGATCATTAAACCTCATGCTTGATTGCATTGTTCTCCATCTCTGTGTTTTCATGAGTGGGACGTCCCGGACGTAGGGCTGATCGAATCCTACACCACTCATCCATTCTCATGAACTTGGTTTTTGGATACTGCATAAGTCACTTCCATGTAATAAGTTGGATCATTTCTTTCAGGCAACACACAACTTAATACTAAGTGTCTCCAAGAGAAAACCAAGAGCAAACCCAAATGAACTCTTTCAAATATGCAATAAACTCTTTTAAAAGTATGACCACACTTCTAGAGAGACTTTCTAACAGCAAGATAGAGCTGGAACCATGTAGCCTGATGGAGAACTCAAATTGCAAGAGAGCAAAATAAATACATAGATAAATAAGTAAATCTTAAAATAGACAAAAGAAACAATATAAAATGTTTTTAGAATAACAAATATAAATCTTCAGTACTTATTTTTGAAACTGTGGAGAGCCTTTTGGTGCTGCTTGCTTCTAGACACTTGGTGGGAATTTTGTCAGTACAAAAGTAAGCTCAAGGCTGGAATCTGACTTTGGGCCAGGACTCAGGAAATAGGCCCAGATTAAGAACATTTACATTTGATTTAATGCAAAGCTCAGAACAGTCTCAGTGGAGGCATGTGTAGCAGTCCTTTTGTCTTGGTTATCCTTACTAGCACCAAGAAAGGTGTTTACAGGATTTTGTTTATTAACTTGCTTGTTCCTTGACCCAGAACAGATCATATTATTTTGCTTGTACTTAAAAGCAAACTGTTATAAAAGCAGACTGGACAAAAATAAACCTGCTTCAACCTCAGAACTGGTTGCAATCATGTTAAAATGTTGTCTAATTGTCCTTTTTCTTTTTAATCCTCACTCCTGCCCTGGAGAACATGTTGACTGACCAAGCTGGCTTGGTCAATTGTCCATTAATCATCAAGGAAAAAAGTCAAAATAACTTTGAGATTCCATCTTCTATCTGTCAGAATAGCTTACATCAAGAAATAATTGGTGATTTCTACATATTTTTCTCTATTTTCTTTTTAAGTTTCTTTCATCCTTTAAAAAATATTTTATTATTTATTTGTATGTAAATATGTCTATGTCTATATATGTGCATGTGTCTGAGGCTGGAGGTATCCCCTAAAGCTGGAGTTACAAGCATTTTTGACTTGCTTGAATTGGGTACTGGGAACTGAAATTAGGTCTTCTGGAAGAACAATACATGTCCTTTATTCTATGATCCATCATTGAAAATAATAAATTACCACATCAGTACTATGTTCCTTCGATCCTGGATATTTTGCCTCAAATTGGAGTATATTTTGTATATTTTATATATTTCATATTGTACCAGGAAATCATTACCTAACAGTACATATAAATTCACCTCAGTCTTTAGTATGAGGCCTAGAAAGAAAGACAGAAGGAACAGGGAGGAGTGCTATAAAATGTCTTTGGGACATGAAATGGCTTTCAGAAGCATGAACTTACATGCCTATGGTTACCTCTACAAGACCAGAATGACATGAACTCAGTTTAAAAATTCCCAATTGAGGAAAAGCTATCAAAGTCCTAACTATAACTGACAAATCATTATTAATTGATGACACGTATGGGAAGATAGTGAGTCACTTTTCTTTGGTGCTGTGACCAATGATAATCTGCCTAAGTCTCCACAGACGGTACTCCACACATGAAAATACTGTCATTAATTAGACTCAGTGAGATACAATTTGTAATGAAAAACTTTAGTAAGTGACTTAGAAATGAGCATTAAGTTTAAAAGGTGATGAGATCTGAGAGTGTTGCATGAGGGAATGCAGGGATCCTATAATAAATATATAATATACACATATATGGAATATTTGAAGAATACACACAAATTTGAAAATAAGTACTGATAATGTTCATAGACATAATTAATATTATTTGAATTTTTAAATTAATTATAGCAAAGGGTGAAAGTCAGATTACAAATTAAAGACTCAGAATTATGTAGTTGATTTTGACAAAAAGTTTTATAGTCCTAATACTCTGCCAATTACCTTGCATCTTATAAATCTAATTATATCATATTCACTGAAGACATTTATTTTTTCCCAAGAAATAGTTTCACTATGTAGCTTCAATCATAAAAGTGGCAGACATTTTCAAAATTTACATTTTACTAATGGTAACTATGATACTTTAAAGTATGAGTTCATTATTTATGTTATTGTTATATACCTGAAAATTCTAGCTAAAGTTTTAGAAGATTTCTTACTGCTATGCCCACGCAAATAATTCTGGTGATGTTCTTAATATATATTTTCTTCCCAACACACTCATTTGCTCTGAATGAGCAAACATTTAGGTATTTCAATGAAGCTTTCCTCTCTGAATGCTTCTAGCAAAAATTTTCCTGTTTACATTAGATGTTTCCACATTTAGTACCATCACGGTATTTCTAATAATGAGGCTTTATCTAAGACAAACATCTATAAGATAATTTCAACTGATAAGTCAAAAATAAAATTACATGATTTTAATCATATACAAAGGGGAAAACTATAGTTTTAAGAGAATCTGGAAAAGTCCCCCATGTAAATATACTGACAGAGCCCTATTTGTAAGATGACAAGCATTACAGAATTTTGTTATAATTTTCTTGTCATAAGAACCAGTTATCTTTCAACATCTCCAAATCACTACAGACAATTCCATTCCTCTTATTGATCACATATAATATAATCATCATACCAGAATTTAAAAAAATAAAACCTTTCCATTGTTGTTACTGTTGTTGCTTTGTTCTCATAATGTTGGGAGTAACATGGATCTCTTCTGTCTGCAACCAGTGCTAAGGTCAATGTAATGAGCTGTTCCTCAAATAATTTTGGTTTTCAAACTTGCCCACAGAAATTAATTGAAAACATTATGATCCTCTACCTGCCATTGATGTTTTGTTAGTTGTTTGATGTTATTTTGCTGATTTGAAGTTTTGATGATCAAACACATGGCCCAAAGGAGAGACCACAGTTACTGACATACATTTCCTTGCTCTTTAGTTCTCACCTGTCTCCTACTCCTAAGAACAAATTTCTGTGTGTGTGTGTGTGTGTGTGTGTGTGTGCACGCGCACACACACACATGTGCACGCACGTGCGCCCAGCCTTGAATGGCAGAGTCAATCTTCATCTTTCCAGCCCTCTGATGTATTGTACAGATCATGTTCAAGCCTTCCAAACTCTTCAAAACTTTTATGGAGAATTTTTAAAAATGTGGTACATCTAGACAATGAAATGCTATTCAGCTACTAAAAACAGACTTCATGAAATTTGCAGGCAAATGGGTAGAACTAGAGACTATCAAACAGAGTCAAGTAACACAGACCCAGAAAAGACATGGATGGTATGTACTCACTTATAAGTAAACTTAGCCATAAAGTTCAGAATAATGATGTTACAATCTATAGTTTCAAAGAAATTAAGTAATAAGGAGGGTCCAAAGGAGGGTGCCTGAATATCACTGAGAGGGAGAAACAATATAGTCAGAGGAGGATAGAGAAAGGGAACTGGTTAAGGGAGAGGGTGAGGAGGGGAACAAGGATGGGGTTCAGATGGGAGAAGGTAGTAAGCTGGAGAAGGCTGGGAGTGAAAATGGAAATCAGTACAGAAATCTGTGGAACTAGCTGGAGACCTAGGATAGGAGAGGCTCCTGGGAGTTTATGGGGATGATCAAATATATGACTATTATTGGGGGTGGGGGATGGATATAGAGACTGAAATGGCCACCTCCTGTAGGCAGAACTTCCAGTAGAGAAAGGGACATTCACACACCTATAAAACCTTCAAATAAAATTTTGTCCTTGTCTTGCCTGCAAGAAGTACAGGGACAAAGATGGAGCAGAGACTGAGGAAATGGCCAGCCAAAGACTGCCCCAACTTAGACACATCCCCTGACATTACTAATGACACTCTATTATGGTTTCAATCAGGAATATAACATAGCTGCACATTGAGAAGCTCTGTCTAACAGTGCATGGAAATAGATGTAGAGACCCACAGCCAAACATCAGGTGGAGCTCAGACGGTATCATGGAAAAGTTGGGGATAGAGTGAGTGAGAACTCCACAAGGAAAGATACGCCCACAAGAAGAATTTTGGAGTCAACTACACTGGGGCCTTGAGGCTCACAGAAAGTAAACACAACCAAAGAACATGCAGGGTACTACCTAGACCCTCTACACATTCGGAGTAGATGTGCTGCTTGGTCTTCATGTGGATCCCCTAAAAATTGGAGCAGAGGCTGTCTCTGACTCTGTTGCCTGCCATTGGATCCTTTCCTCTAACTGGACTGTCTGGTTGGGAGAGGGTGTGCATATTCTTGCTGGGACTAGATGTCCCAGGGAAGGGTGGTATCCAAGGAGGCCTTCCATTCTCTAAAAAGGCAGGCGGGTAACAGGGCCGGAGATTTATAAGAGTGTAACTGGGAGGAGAGGAGGGAGAGGGGCTGTGATCAGGATATAAAGTGAATAAATAAACAAATCGTTGAAAAATCTTCTATGGAAATTATTTTCATTCATTTACTTTGAAGAAAAGTACTTTTAAGTAATAATTTAGAGAAAAGTAACTTGTGTTAGCTATCTTGTAAATTTAAAAATCCACAATTCTGTGAAACAAGCATATATATGTCTTTGATATGTTTTCTTCAGATAACAGTATTTAGAGTTAGTATCAAAAGAAAACATTGCTCTTGCTCTTCCCTTCTTGCTTCCACTATATTCCCATTCCCTTCCCCTGCTCCATTCCTTTCATCTGTGTCTCTCCACATGCTCATGACCAGCCTCTATTTTTCTCCTCTCTCTCTCTCTCTCTCTCTCTCTCTCTCTCTCTCTCTCTCTCTCTCTCTCTCTCTCTCTGTGTCTCTATTATACTCTCCCCTCCCCTCCCCATGCCATGAATAAACTCTATACTATATTAAAATAAATAAATAGATAAACAAACATCATTTCATTACGTTTTACTTATTTCAGTTTATTTTTAATTTGGTTTAGTTTCCTGTATTTCAGACACACAATTCTGTGTATCATCATTTGACTCTACTGGACATCAAACATGCTTAAGGCGTCTTAGGAGACAGTACATATTTACAGACTTGGTTTCAATAAATGTGAGTGATGAAATATATCATGTTGTACAAATAAGATTATTTTTAAAATACATTTGCAAATTTCTCTTTTAAAATTTTGGGATTAGAGACCTGAAATCTGGTCAGCAATTAAGATTGTGTACTGTTCTTGCTCACAATGCAATAAATCCAGCTGAGAATTTGATGCAGTCTTCTGGCTTACACACACACATACACACATACAAACACAGTTGACAATAAAATATACAAGAAGAAAATCTACCTTGTTGCTAAAGAAAATGTTTCATTCTGGTGGTAGGAGACAGCAAGTCACAGAATGATTGAAGAGAGATCTGGGTGTAGGAGTTCCTCCATAGGCTAGGAGCACTGAAATCCTGAGCCTTTCCAGACATAAGGACTATCATATGTGCTTGCATTATGGTCAAGTGAAGCAAAGTCTTTCAAGACTACAATGATGAAGCTGAAGTGAATTCTACATTCTAGAATTTTCTGTGTCAGAGGGTTAGAATTAGGTTGTATTTCCCAAGAAAACAAAGAACATTCATCCAGTCAGGGGAAAGTCAAGATCAGCAAGTACCAGAAACAGCAAGTACCAAAACCCACCATACAGCCTTTGTCAGAGGTACAGCTATGCAGTAGGCTAGCACACTTAGACCTGATTCTGAGCATGAGCCACTCATTTTTTTATTCCTTTTATTCTTATAGATAACAAAAGATGATTGAATTTTTTTCAACATCATTTCTCATGTGAGCAACCCCTCTTCTATCCTCTCCTAAGGTATTGCTTGCCAAATACTAATAGGCATTTCAATTTATCATTAATGAATATGTTATAATTCATTTTCATTCTCTCAGAGTGATGGTTCAAATCCCTGCCAATTCAGTGAGGAAAGCTTTCGTGTGTAATTTCTGTTACAATTAAAAACTTCATTTTGTGTCTCAAGAATCTCTCTTCCCTATACAGTAAACTGGTCTTCAATTTTGCCAATGTGTCTGAGTTAATCAAAGCAGGCAAAGAATGAAGCCCATGGAATTAAACTCCCTTATCATATACTTTGTAACAGTTTGTGGGCTTATTTTAGTCCTCTTTTGCAGTACTCTGAACTCTCAAGTATAAAACAAATCACATTTTTTCCAAACATTCCAAAAGTTTTTTAAAATAGTGTAATAATGACTTATTATAAATCTTAATACACAAGAACCACAGAGATCTTAGAAATTTGATTGCTTCCTTTCACTTTCTTATGATTCCTCCTCTCCACCTTCTTCCTTTCCTGCTTAAAGAGAACCACCACTGTCATATCTTCTTAGTTACATGATGAACTATTTTACTATTGGCCCAGAAACAAGGAACAAAGTCTCTTAGTTAGGATCTTATTGCTGTGAACAGATACCATGACTAATGTAAGTTTTACAAAGGACAACATTTAATTGGGGCTGGCTTACAGGTTCAGAAGTATAGTCCGTTATCTTCAAGGCTGGAGCATGGCAACATCGCAGTATCCAGGCAGGCATCTGGTAGGAGGAGCTGAGTTCTATATTTTCGCTTGAAGGAAGCCAGGAACCGTCATGAGCACACCCAGGAAGCTAGGAGGAGGGTCTCTAAGCCTACCTCCATAATGATGCACTTCCTCCAACAAGGTCACACCTTCTGAGAGTGTCACTCCCTGGGCCAAGCATAGGCAAACCATCACACTAAGTAACCATGGACTAAGTGAAGCATTTGACACTGTGAGCCAAAATAAATATTCCCTTATTACTTTCAAGGTATTTTCTCAAGTGTTGTGTCAGATCACCAGAGTTCTAATATAATGGAGAAATTAGAGTTACATAACTGCCACTTTTTCTAATACTTTTACCATACCAAGTCACTAATGAAAGTTAGAACATCACCTTAGTAATCAGCAGTTTATTTGAGAACAATAACATCTCACTTATCACTGAATCAGTCCCTAGAGCAATAGTTCTCAACCTTCCTAATAGTGTGACTCTTTTTTAGTTCCTCATGTTGTGGTCATCCACAACCATAATTCCATTGCTACTTCATAACTGTAATTTTGCCTCTTTTATGAATTGTAATGTAAATATTTTATACACAGGATATATAATGCGTGATCCCTCATGGGGTTTTGACCCACATATTGAGAACCATTGCCCTAGAATAATTTCTTCCAGAGGAATGTGTAATTAATTTTTATAAATGACATTCCTTAAGTAAACATTTATAAATATAAGGCCTCAGAATAGCACATTAAAAAGCACACTTGAAATAGAATATTTGGATATGCAAATATTGTACATTAAATATGGGGTTGGGGATTTAGCTCAGTGGTAGAGCGCTTGCCTAGCAAGCGCAAAAAATGATAAAATTGTAGCTTATTGACATCTGTTTATGAAGCAATGTATTTTAACTTTTAAAGTTTTCTGGTACTTCCTGTATCAGAGAATTCATATTTGAACTGCCAATAAGGAACACCATTAAAACCTTGTTCCTTTAAACAGATTTCTGTATATTTCCTCATCAATAATGGTTGGGGAAGGGGACTATCTGAAAGAAAGATCACCGATATTTAGTACAAAAGACTGTAGAAAAGCTTATTCCCTAATTCACAGTGTTCATGACACTGACAATAAGCCCCTGAAAAAAAGCTGTAGCAGCTATGGGTAGAATTCAACAAAAAGAAAAGCTTGGTTGCTGTGGATAAAAATGGAACAGGTTCTGGGATTAAAGTAAATGTAACATCTTGCATTACCCCACGTAATCTTTTACTTACTAGAAATGTTATCTTTGTTGTAGGTTCTGATAGTAAGTTTGATGCTTCTTACTTTGTGCTTTGTACGATTGTGTCTCTCTGTGTGCTGGATGATGGTCAATGCAATGGTAGTATATCATCCAGGTTTTCTTATGATTCCTGTAAATTTATCTGAAACCTGGTTATCTGAAAAAGGCTTACAAATGCTGGAAGAATTAGACCATGCTTGGGCAATGAGCAAACTTATGTGTGGGTCAGTGAAAGGCTCTGGTTCCCAGTTGAGGATGTTTGAAACCCTGGTGACTCTGAGGGCTAGTCACTAGCACCAGTCCTCCATAGGTTTGTGAGCATCCATCAGTCACATAAGGGCAATGCTCCAATTGCCTTCACAGGTAGATGAGGTAGGCTCAAGACAGATCTTCATTATAATGAGACACCTAAAGGCCTGGAGGTTAGCCAGTGAATATCCCTTCCCAAATACTCCTCCCTGCAAAAGGTATTTAATCTCAGACCCACTCTGAGAAGTGGGGTATGGTTTTATTCATCTGCCTTCCACAATGACAATAAACGTCTTAAAACCATGGACTGTCTCTTTTATTGGGATCCTCCATGGGGAGCCACAAGAAAACTTTTTGCCTACAGAGCCACTGTCTTATCTCTGGAAGAAAGCTTCCTTGTGTTCCCAACGTCATCCTCCACTAGGCCCAAGCTCTCCACCACAGTCCAGCCAAGGACTACTCTCAGTGGGACCAGCTAGAGCATCCCGCCTCCTTTTCCCCCTCAGTCCCCGGGATAGATCTAGCCCCGTAGACCCCATTCCATTGTTAGGTCCTTGGGATAGATCCAGCCCTGTAGACACCCTTTCCATTCTTAGCCATTCTGCAGCATCCCCGGGGTGCCTGGATGATCAAGAGTACTACAAGGGGAGAGCAAAGAACTGTGAAAGGAGTCAGTGTGGCTCTGCTCCCAAACCCCGTGGGAGAGAGACCTCACTGCCTGGTCAGGTGGGCACTCCTGAGGCAGCAGAGCGGAAGAGACCACCAACACTGCCCACCCCTGCTCACATCCCTGGCCCAAGAGGAAACTGTATACGGCCTCTGGGTCCCCGTAGAGGAGGGCTCAGGAGCAGCAGATCCACTGCGTCTGAGACACCACCAGAACGGGAAGGGACCGACCGGATACACAGTTCTCTGCACACAAATCCAGTGGGAGGGAGAGCTAAACCTTCAGAGAGGCAGACACGCCTGGGAAACCAGAAGAGACTGCACTCTGAACACATCTCTGACGCCAGAGGAAAACACCAAACGCCATCTCGAACCCTGGTGCACAAAAGCTCCAGGAAAGGGCAGAGCAGATCTCCCTGGTTGCTGTTGCCGCGGAGAGCTCGTAGGCAGCACCCTATGAGCAAACTTGAGCCTCGGAACCACAGGTAAGACCAACTTTTCTGCTGCAAGTGACCTGCCTGGTGAACTCAAGACTCAGGCCCACAGGAAGAGCTGAAAACCTGTAGATAGGAAAAATTACACACCCGAAAACATAACACTCTGTCCCCATAACTGGCTGAAAGAAAACATGAAAACAGGTCTACAGCACTCCTGACACACAGGCTTATAGGACAGTCTAGCCACTGTCAGAAATAGCAGAGCAAAGTAACACTAGAGATAATCGGATGGCGAGAGGCAAGCACAGGAACCCAAGCAACAGAAACCAAGACTACATGGCATCATCAGAGCCCAATTCTCCCACCAAAGCAAACATGGAATATCCAAACACACCAGAAAAGCAAGATCTAGTTTCAAAATTATATTTGATCATGATGCTGGAGGACTTCAATAAAGACGTGAAGAACTTCCTTAGAGAAACACAGGAAAATATGAATAAACAAGTAGAAGCCCATAGAAAGGAGACACAAAAATCCCTGAAAGAATTCCAGGAAAACACAATCAAACAGTTGAAGGAATTAAAAATGGAAATAGAAGCAATCAAGAAAGAACACATGGAAACAACCCTGGATATAGAAAACCAAAAGAAGAGACAAGGAGCTGTAGATATGAGCTTCACCAACAGAATACAAGAGATGGAAGAGAGAATCTCAGGAGCAGAAGATTCCATAGAAACATTGATTCAACTGTCAAAGATAATGTAAAGCAGAAAAAGCTACTGGTCCAAAACATACAGGAAATCCAGGACTCAATGAGAAGATCAAACCTAAGGATAATAGGTATAGAAGAGAGTGAAGACTCCCAGCTCAAAGGACCAGTAAATATCTTCAACAAAATGATAGAAGAAAACTTTCCTTACCTAAAAAAAGAGATAACCATAGGCATACAAGAAGCCTACAGAACTCCAAATAGATTGGACCAGAAAAGAAACACCTCCCGTCACATAATAGTCAAAACACCAAACGCACAAAATAAAGAAAGAATATTAAAAGCAGTAAGGGAAAAAAGTCAAGTAACATATAAAGGCAGACCTATCAGAATCACACCAGACTTTTCGCCAGAAACTATGAAAGCCAGAAGATCCTGAACAGATGTCATACAGACCCTAAGAGAACACAAATGCCAGCTCAGGTTACTGTATCCTGAAAAACTCTCAATTAACATAGATGGAGAAACCAACATATTCCATGACAAAACCAAATTTACACAATATCTTTCTACAAATCCAGCACTACAAAGGATAATAAATGGTAAAGCCCAACATAAGGAGGCAGGCTATACCCTAGAAGAAGCAAGAAACTAATCGTCTTGGGAACAAAACAAAGAGAAGAAAAGCACACAAACATAACCTCATATCCAAATATGAATATAACAGGAAGCAATAATCACTCTTCCTTAATATCTCTCAATATCAATGGCCTCAACTCCCCAATAAAAAGACATAGATTAACAAACTGGATACGCAACGAGGACCCTATATTCTGCTGCCTACAGGAAACACATCTCAGAGACAAAGACAGATACTACCTCAGAGTAAAAGGCTGGAAAACAACTTTCCAAGCAAATGGTTGGAAGAAGCAAGCTGGAGTAGCCATTCTAATATCAAATAAAATCAATTTTCAACTAAAATTCATCGAAAAAGATAAGAAGGCCACTTCATATTCATCAAAGGAAAAATCCACCAAGATGAACTCGCAATCCTAAATATCTATGCCCCAAATACAAGGGCACCTACATACGTAAAAGAAACCTTACTAAAGCTCAAAACACACATTGCACCTCACACAATAATAGTAGGAGATTTCAACACCCCACTCTCATCAATGGAAACAGAAATTAAACAAAGACGTAAACAGACTAAAGGAAGTCATGAGCCAAATGGACTTAACAGATATTTATAGAACATTCTATCCTAAAGCAAAAGCATATACCTTCTTGTCAGCTCCTCATGGTACTTTCTTCAAAATTGACCATATAATTGGTCAAAAAATGGGCCTGAACAGGTACAGAAAGATAGAAATAATCCCATGCATGCTATCAGACCACCACGGCCTAAAACTGGTCTTCAATAACAATAAGGGAAGAATGTCCACATATACGTGGAAATTGAACAATGCTCTACTCAATGATAAACTGGTCGAGGAAGAAATAAAGAAAGAAATTAAAGACTTTTTAGAATTTAACGAAAATGAACATACCCAAACTTATGGAACACAATGAAAGCTGTGCTAAGAGGAAAACTCATAGTGCTGAGTCCCTGCAGAAAGAGGAAACAGGAAAGACCATATGTCAGCAGCTCGACAGCACACCTAAAAGCTCCAGAACAAAAAGAAGAAAATACACCCAGGAGGAGTAGAAGGCAGGAAATAATCAAACTCAGAGCTGAAATCAACCAAGTAGAAACAAAAAGGACCATAGAAAGAATCAACAGAACCAAAAGTTGGTTCTTTGAGAAAATCAACAAGATAGATAAACCCTTAGCCAGACTAATGAGAGGACACAGAGAGTGTGTCCAAATTAACAAAATCAGAAATGAAAAGGGAGACATAACAACAGATTCAGAGGAAATTCAAAAAATCATCAGATCTTACTATAAAAGCCTATATTCAACAAAACTTGAAAATCTGCAGGAAATGGACAATTTCCTAGACAGATACCAGGTACCGAAGTTAAATCAGGAGCAGATAAACCAGTTAAACAACCGCATAACTCCTAAGGAAATAGAAGCAGTCATTAAAGGTCTCCCAACCAAGAAGAACCCAGGTCCAGACGGGTTTAGTGCAGAATTCTATCAGACCTTCATAGAAGACCTCATACCAATATTATCCAAACTATTCCACAAAATTGAAACAGAGAGAGCACTACCGAATTCCTTCTATGAAGCCACAATTACTCTTATACCTAAACCACACAAAGACCCAACAAAGAAAGAGAACTTCAGACCAATTTCCCTTATGAATATCGACGCAAAAATACTCAATAAAATTCTGGCAAACCGAATCCAAGAGCACATCAAAATAATCATCCACCATGATCAAGTAGGCTTCATCCCAGGCATGCAGAGATGGTTTAATATACGGAAAACCATCAACGTGATCCATTATATAAACAAACTGAAAGAACAAAACCACATGATCATTTCATTAGATGCTGAGAAAGCATTTGACAAAATTCAACACCCCTTCATGATAAAAGTCCTGGAAAGAATTGGAATTCAAGGCCCATACCTAAACATAGTAAAAGCCATATACAGCAAACCAGTTGCTAACATTAAACTAAATGGAGAGAAACTTGAAGCAATCCCACTAAAATCAGGGACTAGACAAGGCTGCCCACTCTCTCCCTACTTATTCAATATAGTTCTTGAAGTTCTAGCCAGAGCAATCAGACAGCAAAAGGAGGTCAAGGGGATACAGATCGGAAAAGAAGTCAAAATATCACTATTTGCAGATGATATGATAGTATATTTAAGTGATCCCAAAAGTTCCACCAGAGAACTACAAAAGTTGATAAACAACTTCAGCAAAGTGGCTGGGTATAAAATTAACTCAAATAAAGCAATAGCCTTCCTCTACACAAAAGAGAAACAAGCCGAGAAAGAAATTAGGGAAACGACTCCCTTCATAATAGACCCAAATAATATAAAGTACCTCGGTGTGCCTTTAACCAAGCAAGTAAAAGATTTGTACAATAAGAACTTCAAGACTCTGAAGAAAGAAATTAAAGAAGACCTCAGAAGATGGAAAGATCTCACATGCTCATGGATTGGCAGGATTAATATACTAAAAATGGCCATTTTACCAAAAGCAATCTACAGATTCAATGCAATCCCCATCAAAATACCAATCCAATTCTTCAAAGAGCTAGACAGAAAAATTTGCAAATTCGTCTGGAATAACAAAAAAACCCAGGATAGCTAAAACTCTCCTCAACAATAAAAGGACTTCAGGGGGAATCACTATCCCTGAACTCAAGCAGTATTACAGAGCAATAGTGATAAAAACTGCGTGGTATTGGTACAGAGACAGACAGATAGACCAATGGAACAGAATTGAAGACCCAGAAATGAACCCACACACCTATGGGCATTTGATTTTTGACAAAGGAGCCAAAACCATCAAATGGAAAAAAGACAGCATTTTCAGCAAATGGGGCTGGTTCAACTGGAGGTCAACATGTAGAAGAATGCAGATCGATCCATGCTTATCACCCTGTACAAAGCTTAGGTCCAAGTGGATCAAGGACCTCCACATCAAACCAGATACACTCAAACTAATGGAAGAAAAACTAGGGAAGAATCTGGAACACATGGGCACTGGAAAAAATTTCCTGAACAAAACTCCAATGGCTTATGCTCTAAGATCAAGAATCGACAAATGGGATCTCATAAAACTGCAAAGCTTCTGTAAGGCAAAGGACACGGTGGTTAGGACAAAACGGCAACCAACAGATTGGGAAAAGATCTTTACCAATCCTACAACAGATAGAGGCCTTATATCCAAAATATACAAAGAACTCAAGAAGTTAGACCACAGGGAGACAAATAACCCTATTAAAAATGGGGTTCAGATCCCGGCCCGCAGCAGCTCTCTCCTCCCAGACCCGGTGAGAGCGAGACCCAACCGCCTGGTCAGGTGGGCACTCCTGAGGCTGCAGAGCGGAAGAGACCACCAACACTGCTCACCCCTGCCCACATCCCTGGCCCAAGAGGAAACTGTATAAGGCCTCTGGGCTCCCGTGGGGGAGGGCCCAGGAGCGGCAGGACTTCTGCGCCTGAGACACCGCCGGAACCTGAAAGGAACAGACCGGATAAACAGTTCTCTGCACCCAAATCCCGTGGGAGGGAGAGCTAAACCTTCAGAGAGGCAGACAAGCCTGGGAAACCAGAAGAGACTGCTCCCTGCACACACATCTCGGACGCCAGAGGAAAAAGCCAAAGACCATCTGGAACCCTGGTGCACTGAAGCTCCCGGAAGGGGCGGCACAGGTCTTCCTGGTTGCTGCCGCTGCAGAGAGCCCCTGGGCAGCACCCCACGAGCGAACCTGAGCCTCGGGACCACAGGTAAGACCAAATTTTCTGCTGCAAGAAAGCTGCCTGGTGAACTCAAGACACAGGCCCACAGGAACAGCTGAAGACCTATAGAGAGGAAAAACTACACGCCCGAAAGCAGAACACACTGTCCCCATAACTGACTGAAAGAGAGGAAAACAGGTCTACAGCACTCCTGACACACAGGCTTATAGGTCAGTCTAGCCACTGTCAGAAATAGCAGAACAAAGTAACACTAGAGATAATCTGATGGCGAGAGGCAAGCGCAGGAACCCAAGCAACAGAAACCAAGACTGCATGCCATCCTCGGAGCCCAATTCTCCCACCAAAACAAACATGGAATATCCAAACACACCAGAAAAGCAAGATCTAGTTTCAAAATCATATTTGATCATGATGCTGGAGGACTTCAAGAAAGACATGAACACACTTAGGGAAACACAGGAAATCATTAATAAACAAGTAGAAGCCTACAGAGAGGAATGGCAAAAATCCCTGAAAGAATTCCAGGAAAACACAATCAAACAGATGAAGGAATTAAAAATGGAAATAGAAGCAATCAAGAAAGAACACATGGAAACAACCCTGGATATAGAAAACCAAAAGAAGAGACAAGGAGCTGTAGATACAAGCTTCACCAACAGAATACAAGAGATGGAAGAGAGAATCTCAGGAGCAGAAGATTCCATAGAAATCATTGACTCAACTGTCAAAGATAATGTAAAGCGGAAAAAGCTACTGGTCCAAAACATACAGGAAATCCAGGACTCAATGAGAAGATCAAACCTAAGGATAATAGGTATAGAAGAGAGTGAAGACTCCCAGCTCAAAGGACCAGTAAATATCTTCAACAAAATCATAGAAGAAAACTTCCCTAACCTAAAAAAAGAGATACCCATAGGCATACAAGAAGCCTACAGAACTCCAAATAGATTGGACCAGAAAAGAAACACCTCCCGTCACATAATTGTCAAAACACCAAACGCACAAAATAAAGAAAGAATATTAAAAGCAGTAAGGGAAAAAGGTCAAGTAACATATAAAGGGAGACCTATCAGAATCACACCAGACTTCTCGCCAGAAACTATGAAGGCCAGAAGATCCTGGACTGATGTCATACAGACCCTAAGAGAACACAAATGCCAGCCCAGGTTACTGTATCCAGCAAAACTCTCAATTAACATTGATGGAGAAACCAAGATATTCCATGACAAAACCAAATTTACACAATATCTTTCTACAAATCCAGCACTACAGAGGATAATAAATGGTAAAGCCCAACATAAGGAGGCAAGCTATACCCTAGAAGAAGCAAGAAACTAATCGTCTTGGCAACAAAAAAAAGAGAATGAAAGCACACAAACATAACCTCACATCCAAATATGAATATAAAGGGAAACAATAATCACTATTCCTTAATATCTCTCAATATCAATGGCCTCAACTCCCCAATAAAAAGACATAGATTAACAAACTGGATACGCAACGAGGACCCTGCATTCTGCTGCCTACAGGAAACACACCTCAGAGACAAAGACAGACACTACCTCAGAGTGACAGGCTGGAAAACAACTTTCCAAGCAAATGGTCAGAAGAAGCAAGCTGGAGTAGCCATTCTAATATCAAATAAAATCAATTTCCAACTAAAAGTCATCAAAAAAGATAAGGAAGGACACTTCATATTCATCAAAGGAAAAATCCACCAAGATGAACTCTCAATCCTAAATATCTATGCCCCAAATACAAGGGCACCTACATACGTAAAAGAAACCTTACTAAAGCTCAAAACACACATTGCACCTCACACAATAATAGTGGGAGATTTCAACACCCCACTCTCATCAATGGACAGATCATGGAATCAGAAATTAAACAGTGATGTTGACAGACTAAGAGAAGTCATGAGCCAAATGGACTTAACGGATATTTATAGAACATTCTATCCTAAAGCAAAAGGATATACCTTCTTCTCAGCTCCTCATGGTACTTTCTCCAAAATTGACCATATAATCGGTCAAAAAACGGGCCTCAACAGGTACAGAAAGATAGAAATAATCCCATGCGTGCTATCGGACCACCACGGCCTAAAACTGGTCTTCAATAACAATAAGGGAAGAATGCCCACATATACGTGGAAATTGAACAATGCTCTACTCAATGATAACCTGGTCAAGGAAGAAATAAAGAAAGAAATTAAAAACTTTTTAGAATTTAATGAAAATGAAGATACAACATACTCAAACTTATGGGACACAATAAAAGCTGTGCTAAGAGGAAAACTCATAGCGCTGAGTGCCTGCAGAAAGAAACACGAAAGAGCATATGTCAGCAGCTTGACAGCACACCTAAAAGCTCTAGAACAAAAAGAAGCAAATACACCCAGGAGGAGTAGAAGGCAGGAAATAATCAAACTCAGAGCTGAAATCAACCAAGTAGAAACAAAAAGGACCATAGAAAGAATCAACAGGACCAAAAGTTGGTTCTTTGAGAAAATCAACAAGATAGATAAACCCTTAGCCAGACTAACGAGAGGACACAGAGAGTGCATCCAAATTAACAAAATCAGAAATGAAAAGGGAGACATAACTACAGATTCAGAGGAAATTCAAAAAATCATCAGATCTTACTATAAAAACCTATATTCAACAAAATTTGAAAATCTCCAGGAAATGGACAATTTCCTAGACAGATACCAGGTATCAAAGTTAAATCAGGAGCAGATAAACCAGTTAAACAACCCCATAACTCCTAAGGAAATAGAAGCAGTCATTAAAGGTCTCCCAACCAAAAAGAGCCCAGGTCCAGATGGGTTTAGTGCAGAATTCTATCAAACCTTCATAGAAGACCTCATACCAATATTATCCAAACTATTCCACAAAATTGAAACAGATGGAGCCCTACCGAATTCCTTCTACGAATCTACAATTACTCTTATACCTAAACCACACAAAGACACAACAAAGAAAGAGAACTTCAGACCAATTTCCCTTATGAATATCGACGCAAAAATACTCAATAAAATTCTGGCAAACCGAATTCAAGAGCACATCAAAACAATCATCCACCATGATCAAGTAGGCTTCATCCCAGGCATGCAGGGATGGTTTAATATACGGAAAACCATCAACGTGATCCATTATATAAACAAACTGAAAGAACAGAACCACATGATCATTTCATTAGATGCTGAGAAAGCATTTGACAAAATTCAACACCCCTTCATGATAAAAGTCCTGGAAAGAATAGGAATTCAAGGCCCATACCTAAACATAGTAAAAGCCATATACAGCAAACCAGTTGCTAACATTAAACTAAATGGAGAGAAACTTGAAGCAATCCCACTAAAATCAGGGACTAGACAAGGCTGCCCACTCTCTCCCTACTTATTCAATATAGTTCTTGAAGTTCTAGCCAGAGCAATCAGACAACAAAAGGAGATC
The DNA here is from genome assembly GCF_021556685.1 of Rattus norvegicus. Classification (NCBI taxonomy): domain Eukaryota; kingdom Metazoa; phylum Chordata; class Mammalia; order Rodentia; family Muridae; genus Rattus; species Rattus norvegicus. The sequence goes on along the minus strand of NC_141539.1, from coordinate 24,016,303 downwards.
AAAGGGATACAGATCGGAAAAGAAGAGGTCAAAATATCACTATTTGCAGATGATATGATAGTATATTTAAGTGATCCCAAAAGTTCCACCAGAGAACTACTAAAGCTGATAAACAACTTCAGCAAAGTGGCTGGGTATAAAATTAACTCAAATAAATCAGTTGCCTTCCTCTATACAAAAGAGAAACAAGCCGAGAAAGAAATTAGGGAAACGACACCCTTCATAATAGACCCAAATAATATAAAGTACCTCGGTGTGACTTTAACCAAGCAAGTAAAAGATCTGTACAATAAGAACTTCAAGACACTAAAGAAAGAAATTGAAGAAGACCTCAGAAGATGGAAAGATCTCCCATGCTCATGGATTGGCAGGATTAATATAGTAAAAATGGCCATTTTACCAAAAGCAATCTACAGATTCAATGCAATCCCCATCAAAATACCAATCCAATTCTTCAAAGAGTTAGACAGAACAATTTGCAAATTCATCTGGAATAACAAAAAACCCAGGATAGCTAAAGCTATCCTCAACAATAAAAGGACTTCAGGGGGAATCACTATCCCTGAACTCAAGCAGTATTACAGAGCAATAGTGATAAAAACTGCATGGTATTGGTACAGAGACAGACAGATAGACCAATGGAATAGAATTGAAGACCCAGAAATGAACCCACACACCTATGGTCACTTGATTTTTGACAAAGGAGCCAAAACCATCCAATGGAAAAAAGATAGCATTTTCAGCAAATGGTGCTGGTTCAACTGGAGGGCAACATGTAGAAGAATGCAGATCGATCCATGCTTATCACCCTGTACAAAGCTTAAGTCGAAGTGGATCAAGGACCTCCACATCAAACCAGACACACTCAAACTAATAGAAGAAAAACTAGGGAAGCATCTGGAACACATGGGCACTGGAAAAAATTTCCTGAACAAAACACCAATGGCTTATGGTCTAAGATCAAGAATTGACAAATGGGATCTCATAAAACTGCAAAGCTTCTGTAAGGCAAAGGACACTGTGGTTAGGACAAAACGGCAACCAACAGATTGGGAAAAGATCTTTACCAACCCTACAACAGATAGAGGCCTTATATCCAAAATATACAAAGAACTCAAGAAGTTAGACCGCAGGGAAACAAATAACCCTATCAAAAAATGGGGTTCAGAGCTAAACAAAGAATTCACAGCTGAGGAATACCGAATGGCTGAGAAACACCTAAAGAAATGTTCAACATCTTTATTCATAAGGGAAATGCAAATCAAAACAACCCTGAGATTTCACCTCACACCAGTGCGATTGGCTAAGATCAAAAACTCAGGTGACAGCAGATGCTGGCGAGGTTGTGGAGAAAGAGGAACACTCCTCCATTGTTGGTGGGATTGCAGACTGGTAAAACCATTCTGGAAATCAGTCTGGAGGTTCCTCAGAAAATTGGACATTGAACTGCCTGAGGATCCAGCTATACCTCTCTTGGGCATATACCCAAAAGATGCCTCAACATATAAAAGAGACACGTGCTCCACTATGTTCATCGCAGCCTTATTTATAATAGCCAGAAAATGGAAAGAACCCAGATGCCCTTCAACAGAGGAATGGATACAGAAAATGTGGTACATCTACACAATGGAATACTACTCAGCTATCAAAAACAACGAGTTTATGAAATTCGTAGGCAAATGGTTGGAACTGGAAAATATCATCCTGAGTGAACTAACCCAATCACAGAAAGACATACATGGTATGCACTCATTGATAAGTGGCTATTAGCCCAAATGCTTGAATTACCCTAGATCCCTAGAACAAACGAAACTCAAGACGGATGATCAAAATGTGAATGCTTCACTCCTTCTTTAAATGAGGAAAAAGAATACCCTTGGCAGGGAAGGGAGAGGCAAAGATTAAAACAGAGACTGAAGGAACACCCATTCAGAGCCTGCCCCACATTTGGCCCATACATATACAGCCACCCAATTGGACTAGATGGATGAAGCAAAGAAGTGCAGACCGACAGGAGCCGGATGTAGATCGCTCCTGAGAGACACAGCCAGAATACAGCAAATACAGAGGCGAATGCCAGCAGCAAACCACTGAACTGAGAATAGGTCCCCTATTGAAGGAATCAGAGAAAGAACTGGAAGAGCTTGAAGGGGCTCGAGACCCCAAAAGTACAACAATGCCAAGCAACCAGAGCTTCCAGGGAATAAACCACTACCTAAAGACTATACATGGCCTGACCCTGGACTCTGACCCCATAGGTAGCAATGAATATCCTAGTAAGAGCACCAGTGGAAGGGGAAGCCCTGGGTCCTGCTAAGACTGAACCCCCAGTGAACTAGTCTATGGGGGGAGGGCGGCAATGGTGGGAGGGTTGGGAGGGGAACACCCATAAGGAAGGGGAGGGGGGAGGGGGATGTTTGCCCGGAAACCGGGAAAGGGAATAACACTCGAAATGTATATAAGAAATACTCAAGTTAATAAAAAATAAAAAAAAAAATAAAAAAAAAGAAACAAAAACAAAAGCGAAGAAAAAAAAATGGGGTTCAGAGCTAAACAAAGAATTCACAGCTAGGAATGCCGAATGGCTGAGAAACACCTAAAGAAATGTTCAACATCTTTAGTCATAAGGGAAATGCAAATCAAAACAACCCTGAGATTTCACCTCACACCAGTGAGAATGGCTAAGATCAAAAACTCAGATGACAGCAGATGCTGGCGAGGATGCGGAGAAAGAGGAACACTCCTCCATTGTTGGTGGGATTGCAGACTGGTACAACCATTCTGGAAATCAGTCTGGAGGTTCCTCAGAAAATTGGACATTGAACTGCCTGAGGATCCAGCTGTACCTCTCTTGGGCATATACCCACAAGATGCCCCAACATATATATATATAAAAAAAAAACGTGCTCCACTATGTTCATCACAGCCTTATTTATAATAGCCAGAAGCTGGAAAGAACCCAGATGCCCTTCAACAGAGGAATGGATACAGAAAATGTGGTACATCTACACAATGGAATATTATTCAGCTATCAAAAACAATGACTTTATGAAGTTCGTAGGCAAATGGTTGGAACTGGAAAATATCATCCTAAGTGAGGTAAGCCAATCACAGAAAAACACACATGGTATGCACTCATTGATAAG